>NC_056751.1:828657019-828732870 GCF_019279795.1 Protopterus annectens
GGGTGGTATAGAAAATTCCTGATCATATCAGGTTTCCATTTATTATTCCACTTCTGAAGATTCATAATCAGTGTCTTGCCTTGGCCTCATCAGGAGGGGGTTGGGAATCCCTGATCAAGGTAATTAGGTCTTCAGCCATTTTGATCTGCTTTTTGGGCATAGAGGCCTGAGCACGTGGCTCATGCGTCTGTTTTTTAGCTTTAGAAGTTGCTTTTGTCTTTGATTTTGAAGCTGGCGTCTGTTTCATATAGAAATGCTGAGGCCTGAAGATACCCTCAGAAGCCAGTGCCTGCTCAGTGGCTCCGGATCTAGAGGGAGAGACATCCGTGGGTACAATACTTTGAGAATCTCGCGGCATGCCAGACTCCACATGGGTCTCGGTAGAGGCCTGCGACTTAGCGGGTATCAGGGGCTCCGAAAGCACCTCAGAGTACCGGCAACTGGCTTAGGAGAAGCTTGGTCAGTTTTGGACCTAGACTGTCTGTCCTTTTGTATGTTTTGTGAATTCCGGTAGTCTGATTGCTATCAGACGACATTTCAGCATAGTTAAATCTGTTTCCAAAATATTTTGAAGCAAAGATATACAGACGCTTAATAGTGCGTTGGTTAAATCTAGCACAACACCAACAGCTAGGCACGTTATGATCAGGGCCTAGGCAAGGAATACAGTACAAATGGAAATCCTTATGAGGTATTTGCTTCCCACAAGTAATTCAATTATTAACTTTTGCTGACATCGGAATGGAGCAAGAAAAAAAAAGTTTCCAACTGAGTACTTAGCTTTAGTGAAGACTTCAGTTCTGAAATTTGAAAATTTCAGGAGTCGACCGGCACTTGCAAACTGCTTCTGCTTCGGGCACTGTGTGGCAAGAAAGACTAAAATGGGCATAGTCTGTCTGTTTTATTCCCCTGACAACCTGACATCATGGAAGAGGAGACAGCAACTGCCACAGGACCCAAGACTTTGGAATTCAGGCCGACTGAGGGCAACCTGCCAGCAGATTACCCAAATGTAATGACTGCAACAGTGAAACACTAAGATCTACATTTACGGTAAGTGTACACAACTGTACTATGTTAGTGTTTCACTGCAGTCATTACATTTGCTAGAATCCCAAAGCTATGGTTGGGAGGATGGAATTCTACAGCATTAGGAGCAGCTATAAGGCCCTGCAGGACAGCAGTTGCAAAGCCTGCTCTGGATTTAGGGTAAATGGTAACGTTTGGTGAATGTATGACCTGAGCTCCAGGTAGCAGCTTCTAGAGTGTCTCTGGTAGGAACCCCTCTGAGAAAGGCTGCAGAAGTAGATGCAGCCCTGGTGGAATGGGATCCGATCCCCTTGGGAACAGGTTTACAATGCCGCATGTAGCAGAAACCAATACAATGGCTTATCCGTTTTGAAATAGTTTGCTTTGAAATAACTATTTCCCTCTGCCCCTGCAACAAATGCTACCAGTAGTTGCTCAGATTTTTAGAGATTTTGTCCTGTTTAAGCAGAATCTTAGTCTGTGTACATTCAATGAATGCAGAATACGCTCACCCTTGTTCTGTGGATTTGGGAAAAAAAGTTGGCAGATGAATGGTCTGAATAAGAGCCACACTAGATACCACTTTAAGCATAAAAAATGGATTGGTCCTGAGCGCTACCCTGTCTGGGTAGAAAATAATAAAACGCTCCACTGCCATGAGAGCCTCTAGTTCTGAAATCCTTCTAGCTGAAGTGACTGCTAAAAGAAAAGCAGTCTTCCAAGAGAAAAATTATGTCTGCAGTAGCAGCTGGCTCAAAACGAGGTAGGGTGAGCTTTTCCAACAAAATCGAGGTTCCATGCCGGAGTTGGTGCTCCCTTGGGAGGTCTTAGATTTTTTTCCCCTCAGATAGTGCTTTAGCAGGGGGTGAGGAAAGAGGGGAGGCTCTGTTGTAATGAGCTGAAATGGCAGAGGCATGGACTTTTAGGGAAGAGAAAGATGGGCCCTTGTGAAGCATCTCAGTAAAATATTGCAAAATCTGAGGAATATTGGGCATTGCTGTGGTTATTCCTTGTGCTTGGTTACAGGCACAGAATCTTTTCTATTTATCAGCGCAAGATTTTCTAGTACTAGGCCTTCTAGCCTCCAAAATGACATCCATCACAGGTTTGCTGAGAGATGTAACTGGTGACAGTTGATTAGCCATGCTGCAAGATTCAGAGTTTGGAGCAGTATGCACAGAATTTGATAGTTCTGCTGAGACAGTAAAGGGGTCTGAGGCAGGGACCACGGAGGAAGGTGCGACATATTGCTTAGGAGCAGGTACCAGTGTTGAGGCCAGTCTGGAGCAATCAGAATCATTTTTGTTTTTTCCAGACTTTTAGTAATACCTTGGAGAGCAAAGGCAGGGGGGAAAAGGCATAGACGGATAGGTTTTTACAGATGAAGGATAGAGCATCCACTTTCCAAGCTTTTTTGTGATGGCTTCTTGTGCAGAATGTGTCCAGCTGACAATTGTGGGGTGAGGCAAAAAACCATGCCTGGGCTCCCCAATTTGCATGTCAACATGAAGATTTGTGGATCCAGTTCCCATTCATGTGGGTCCATAAGATTTCTGCTTAGTTTGTCTGCCACAGTATTTTGCTTTCCTGGCAGGAACTGAGCTTGTAGATGTATTTAAGTCAAGGCTGTGTTCCACAAAGCCATGGCTAGTCTGCAAAGGGGGTAGGAATAGGTACCCTCCTGCTCGTTTAAGTACCACATAACTGTGGTGGTGTCTGTCTATCAGTAGCTGTCCTGGATGAAGAAAGTCCTTTAAAGCTGTCAGAGCATTCCGTACAGCTATCATCTCATTCTGGTTGATATGCAGGTGCATTTGATTTGAGCTCCATTCGCCCTGAATGCATCTCCCTGCCAGATGCCCCCCAAGCATAATCTGATGTCTGTAGTCAGGCTTTGGTTGGCAGTGGGGTGGAATGAATGACAGTCCCTTGTTTTGGTGACAGGCCTCTGCCCACCATAGGAACTCTTGCTGCAGGCCAGGAATGATACGAATCATTGTTTCCAGGCTGTGACAATGTTGACTCCATAAGCTTTTTAGGTACCACTGAAGTTTCCTCATATGCAGTCTTGCATATGGAATTAGTAGAATGCAGGAAGCCATGAACCCAAAGGCCTGCAGAATTTGTCTTGCAGATAACTGGGTTTTTGTGGCCACTTGTTGTTTTGAAATCAATTGGATTTGTTTTCTGGCATGAGGCAAGTCAACTGGGCAGTTGTAGTAAAGCTTGCACCCAGGAATGCAATTATTTGAGAGGGTACCAGTTGTGATTTCTTTTCGTTTATGGTGTACCCTAGGCAAGTTAGAAGCCTTTTTACAAACGCCAGACGCTGTAGAAGAGTGTCCTTGTTTTCTGCCTGAATTAGACAATCGTCCAGATAAGGATAAATTTGAATGATTGTCTGCAAAATGCAATTACTGATGCCAGGCACTTTGTGAAGACCCTTGGTGCAGTAGATAAGCCTAAGGGCAGTGCAGATAACTGGTAATGCAAATAGCCTGCTTTGAAGCAGAGGCATCTTCTGCAAGATTCCCCGATTGGGATATGCAGGTAAGCCTCTTTTCAGTCTAGAGTTACCAACCAGGCTTCCTTGCCTAGCATAGGCAGTAACTGTTGTAGAGTCAGCATCTTGAATTTTGGAATGGTTAAGTCCAAAATTGGATGCCATGATTTGTCTTTTCTGGGTAGCAGGAAAAGTCTTGAATAAAAACCTTGTCCTTTTTCCTCTTCTGGTACAGGTTGAATAGCCCCCATATTCATGAGGAACATAACTTGCTTGTGGGCCTCTGCCCAATGATTTGGAGGCAGATCTGGCCATCCGTTTGGGATTGGCAACGTGTGGAAATGAAACCTGTATCCTTGGTATACTATATTTAAAACCCACTTGTCCTGGGTAATTAGATACCAATTTTGTGCATAAGTGCTTGGAGATGGCAGAGGAAAGTCTTTGAGACTGTTTACCATAGGGGGGTGCCTTGCTACTTTAAAATTTCGAGGTGGAGGCACTCCATTGTTTTGTTCTGCAAGTTCCTTGTGACAGAAACCTGGAGCCTTTAGAGTGTCTGGGTTTGACCTGTGCGGCTCTGGTGGGTGCCTACTGAACCTGGGTGGCTGCACTTGTAGGAAATCTTTTACAGTTTGCATAGATTTAGCTTTGTCTTCCATCTATTTCAAAACTGCTTCTGCCTTATTACAAAATACTGTCCTGTTGTAAAGGAGCATCCAACAAATTTGCTTTAACATGATCAGGCAGATTTTGCTCCTTGAGCCAAGCATGCCTTCTTATCACAGATCCAGTTACAGCGGCCCTGCAAGAGGCCTCCAAGGAATTAAAACCACATTGCAAAACATGCTTTCCAACTTGTTCAGCTGAATGCAATAAATCCTGCAACTCTTATTTTCCACAGTCAAATCAACATAATTTTCTGTTTAAGCAAGCGCATGACATATTGCTGATATTCAAGCATATGAAATTGATAGTTTAAAGCCCCAGTTGCCAAGGTTGCAGACGTGTAAACCTTCTTACCCCATCAATCCAGTGCCCTGGAGTCTATCAGAAGGAGTAGGATTTTCAGCAGTAGAAGCCTCAACACCCTTGGGACCCTGACAAATGGTTTCAGGATCAGCAGCAGGGTTTCTAAAGAGAAATTTGTGGAAGTCAGGAACCCTGTAACATGTCTGGCTTACTAGGAGCCGGAGGCAGGGGATCAGGAGCCATGCCGGATTCTGATAAAACAATCAAGAATGTCTAGAACAGGAGGTATAGCCCAAAGGCCTATGCAGAGGAAGGAGGAAATCCCCAAGCCTCTTTTTAGATTCTGAAAAAGCACGACTCTCCCAATGAAAATGTTCCCTTAAGGTATGCAAAGTTTCTCCAAAAGAAAAATCCTCAAGAGAAGCAGAAGGGATGGATTCTTCTGCAGAGTCCTCATAAGGTGGAACAGATAATTCCTGATCAGAAGAAATGGAAACCTGATCTGAAGATTCATAGTCAGTGCCTTGTCTCGGCCTCTTAGCAGGAGGGTGTTGGGAACCCCTTATCAAGGTAATTAAATCTGCAGCCAACTTTGATATATATTTTTTTTTTTGCATAGGGGCCTGTGCACGTGGCCCAAGCATCTGTTTTTTTAGACAGAAGTTGGTTTTGCCCTAGATTTTGAAGATGGCATCTGTTTAATACACACACCTTTAGGCCTGAAAACACTCAAAAGCTGGTGCCTGTTCATCCAAGGTAGAGACATCCACAGGTTCAACACTTAGTGTCTCGCGGCATACCGGACTCCGAATGGGTCTCAGTAGAGGCCAAAAGTAGTGGATATCAAGGGCTGCGAAAAGCACCTCACTAAGTACCGGCGAACCGGCACTGGATTAGGAGAAGCTTTGTCAGTTTTGGACCTAGATGGTCTGTCTATTTACGTTGTGTATTTCGGTAGTCTGATTGCTAACCAACATTTCTGGATAGTTGAATCTTGAGCCAAAATATTCAGATGCAAAAACATAGACGCTTAATAGTGCATTGGTTAAATCTAGCACAAAACCAACAGCAAGGCACGTTTTGGTCAGGTCCTAGGCAAGGAATACAGTACAGATGAAAATCCTTGAGGTATTTGCTTCCCACAAGTAACACAATTATTAACTTTTATTGACATCGGTAAGGAGCAAGAAAAAGTTTACCCAACGGGGTACTTAACTTTAGGTTGAAGACTTAGGTTCTGAAACTCCGAAACTTCAGGAGTCGGCCGACCAGCACTTGCTAACTGCTTCGGACACAGCGCGGCAAGAAAGACTGATGAAAATAGCGTCTGCTGCATGTTTTATACCAGACGACCTGATGTCATGGAAGGGACAGCAACCGACAAAGGACCCAAGACTTTGGAATACAGGCAGACTGAGGGCAACCTGCAAGCAGATTACACAAATGTAATGACTGCAACAGTGAACCACGAAGAACATCTTGTGTACCCCTACCCAACATGGCTTCCACTCTCACCACAGCATCTCCACTATACTCATTTCCTTTATCAACTCAATCGCTCTAGACTTGCATAATAGTGTCCTGCCTCTTAGATCTTTTCAAATCCTTTGACACTGTCTCACCCCAACCTCCTTTCTAAACACTCAACCTACTTTTCCTTGGCTCAACAGCTCTCTCACTGACAGAGCAGAGCCATTTTATTGAATGCCATCTCCTTTTCTCCCCATAAAAATGGGTGCCCCATAAGGTTCTATTTTAGGCCCTCCACTGTTTGACATCTTTTTAATGAACTACATACAACTTGTCCTCAGGTCATCCCTCATATAGTATGCAAATAACTCCACAATCATTACTGCCAGCAACCCTGATGACGACCTTACTCTAACATCCTTCAACTTCACTGAAACATGGCTTTACACTTCTCAACTCATACTTAACCAAAAGACAAAACTGGTCTTCCTCCAAGTCACTTTATCATGTCCTCTTTTACCATCTCTTCCCTTAACACCTTTATTGCAGTAGATTCCCACACTAAACTCCTTGGAGTATAGATTACCAACTTAAAATTTGATCTTCACGTTCTTTACACCATCAAAACAACCCACCTAAAGCTTGGCCCTCTGTATAGAAATAATGTTAGTCACTTCTAAATCTAGAATCTCTTACCCAAACACATCTTCTCCCTAACCTCTTTTACAGCTCACAAATTCTAACAGTCCTCGCTACTTTCCAAACTTGAAACTACATACAAAGTTGCTAGATTTGCAGCTAACCTGCCCTCCCTATCTCAAAGTCATGCTCTCCAGACACTCTTAGCGAGTTTCCTAACCAATTGCTATTTACACAACTGTTATCCATTCTATTTTTAATAAGCCCTCTTCCTGCCCTAGCATCTCCTCAATTGTCTCTATAAACCCCTTCAGTCCCTCATAGGTTGGTACTAGGCTATCGGTCCTAAGGCCTATGCAAGCATAGCCATAAAATTCCCTGGAAATCTTTTCCCACAATATTTACTTCTCTGGGCCCCTATCTAGCAGGGCGACTGACATGATCCCCGGGGTGAATTTCCGATCTCCCATCCAATCAAGGTTCCTTTTGAAGAGGGCCAATGAGGCGCTCTGCTAGACATGTATGGACCGTCTTTTCCAGAGTATGGGGAGTCTCTGGGACAGGAACCTATCCCTCCAGCAGGTTTTGTTCATTGTGATAAGGTTTAGATCCCTGGAGCGTGTGGCTTTGAGGGATTGGGATTTCTTCAAGTGGAGCATGTCCAACAGCTCAGGGTTTGACATGGCCTTGTATGTTAAGCAGAGATCGCCTCCGAGTAGACGATATGCCACAGAGTATAGCTGGAGTTTTTTTTTAGACTGTCAGCATATGGCATCTGCTTTAGGCCTATAATTCTTTTAGTGAGGTATTTCTGTGGCCTTGCCAGCTGTTGCAGATGTCTTGAGGTACATACCAAGTGGGGCATTATACTCTATAATGGTCTAATGAGGGATGAGTACAGTGGGACAATAACTTTTCTGGATGAAGAGCCCTTAGTGATGAGGTGTGCCACATAGGATTCCCTGACTGTTGTGGCGATGTGGTTATTGAAAGTGAGACCACTGTCCACTTGTGATGAGAGACTTAAGGACACTTTCGATATTTAGTGTCCTGCCACCTATGTGGTAGTTCATGGGTACATGTTTTTTTCCCAAAGGGGATAACTATATATTTCTTGGCATTAAGCTAGAGCCCATGGCTCTGGCACCAGGCATCTGTTTCTGTAAGGCCCTTTTGTAGAATATCCACATCATTTGGTGATTCAATAATGGCTCCCAGTTTGCAGTCATCTGCAAACTTTGTTAGCCAGAGTCCCTTAGTGTTGGCCTGTACTTCAGAGAAATGGATGCCAAACAAGAGTGGTCTCGGGAGTGAACCCTGAGGTACTCCACTTGTCCGGAGCTGGATTTGGAGTCTGCTACTTTTACAGTCTGGGTTCTGTCAGTAAGCCAGTTGGCAACCCATCAAGTGACGTAGGAATTTATGCCCAGCTTAGTAAGTTTATCTATGATTCCAGAGTGGGGGATGGTGTCGAAGGCCTTGGCGAGGTCCAGATAGGCTGTGTGGACCGCCTTACCCTCATGCACAGCTCTGGAGACCGATTCAAAGTCACATTCAGGAGACAAGATCGGCCCTTCACAAACCCAAACTGGGTAGGGTCCAGTGTTTGAAGGTTGTCAATATCTGTTTACAAGTTCCATGACAATGCGTTCCATGCCCTTGCAGATCAGGCTTGTCAGACTGATGGCACGGTAGTTCCTGGGATCCAAGGCAGATCCTCCCTTGTGGAGCGGGATAACTGTAGCTGTGTGCCACTCGGTGGGCACGAAGTCTGAGGAGAGGCTATGATTAAACATGACACTTAGGTGGGGTGCCAGTTCATTTTGTAGTTCATGTAGTACACAGCCTGGGATGTCATCTGGTCTCATGGATGCTGTATTCTTAGCATTGGAGTGCGTGTTTTTTTACTTGTGTGGCCGTTCATGGCTTTGGAGAGCCGTTTCTACCCGTGTGGCTGTGATTATCGGAATTGGGCAATCTTTTGGTATTGAGATGGGCCCTTTAGGGGGTGAAGTTGGCACTAAATCAATCTGCCAGGATATTGGCAATATCCTTGGGATCAGTATATTTAACACCATTCTGTTGTAGCTCGGAGCAGATCTGAGCATTGCCATTTAGATTCTTGACATAGAATGCCTTGTGGTTGTCTTTGGAATCTTCGGCAATTTTATTTTCGTAACTAGCTTTTGAGGATTTTATGAGGCATCTCAGCTTCTTACTAAGGCTGGTGAGGGATTTTTTTGCATCCTGGGATTTTCCTCTTCTGCAACAGTTTCTTCCTTCTGTTGTATAGTTTGCAGGGGACCACCAGATTGGCTTCTTTTTTTTTTGGAGAATAGCATCTTGGTTCTATTTGGGATAGCACGATTCATGCATGCGTGGATGTGCTCGTACAGTGCCTTAGTGTGGGATTCTGCAGTAGAACTTCCAGATCCCGTCTGCGTGGGTGTTGTGAAGTTGGTCACTTCTGACTTCGGTAGCATGAAGTTGGCTTTAGAGAAGTTTAAGGAGGTTTCCTTACTGGGGGGTGGTGGTGGGATGTGGATGTCAAGGGTGATTTGCTTATGGTCAGACCTGACCAATGAGGGGGTAACCACTGGTGTGGAACATCTCCCATGTTGGTAATGACCAGGTCTAGGATATTGGAGCCCCTGTTGGGGCAATGGATTAGTTGATCCAGGGCACTGGAATTTATGAATTCCAAGAACCGTTGGGAAAAGGAGTTAGAACCAGAGCAGTTTTCCCAATTAATGGCAGGGTAGTTGACATCACCCAGTTTTAGGGTGTTTGGTTGTATCTTAATATTTTCCAGTATGTTTAGGAAGGTGTAGTAAGAATCTTGGGGTATGGTGGGGGATCTGTAACAAGCTACAATTTGGACTGCAGTCTTACCTAGTGTTAGTTGCACCTGGAGAATTTCAGATGCATTGTGTTGGGCAGCTAGCCTAGAGTTGTGAATATCCTTGGTGAATATGGACACTCCTCCACCTTCAGTGTTTCGGTCTTGGTTTTGTGGCCAAAAAGTGTGTTAAGAATTGTAGCCTTGTACTGCAGGGGTGCTCTCTGGAGCCTTGAACCAGGTCTCAGTCACTGCACAGATATAGATGTTCTCCATTTTTAGGAGTGCCTCGAGAGAGTGCATTTTGAGGTTTAGACTTCTAGCATTGAGTAGCATTACCTTCTGATTTTGCATGCTTGTATCTGTTACGGTGGTGGTTTTATCCTTTGAACCTTGCCTAAAAAAGGCACTATAGGGGTGGTAAGAGCTTTAGCCAGTAACCTGAATCCCAGGGGTGACAGGTGCAGACCATCTCTGGCAAAGCATTGTGGTTTGTCGATCTTGTCTTCCCAGGCAGACAAATACTGGATCTCCTTTGAATAACACCAGAAGCTTAGCCAATTGTTGGTCAAAGCAGCTCTGATCCAAGTCTATTAGATTCACAAGCCAAATAATCTTCTGGGAAGAATCTCTATAGCTACTTTCCTGCTCTCTCAGAACAAGCTTCCCTTGACTCTGAGATATTGCCCATACACAAGATTAAGAAATCTCTCAAAGGCACCTCAATAGCTCCTGAATCTGCCGATGCAGTCATCCCACGTGAACCCATTTCCCTTTCACCATCTTCTCCTTTCTTCCCTTCCCTACTTTACTAATTTAGCACTCTGAATTAAAATGTCTGATGAAACAAGTATTTTCTTAATGTTTAGTTTCCACCTATTTCTTATATTCTCTTTCTACTCATATGTTATGTTGCTGCTTATACCTGGTTATGTACTTCTAAAATGCTATTGCACATTTTACGATACTTCAATCTTTTTGCTTTGCTGTATTACTGTGCCTCAGACTAATTTGGTTTTATTCAATATATGTTACTTTAATACTGTAATCTTTCCTATGTTTGTACTGTGGAGCTTTTCTCTTCTGGCCTTGCTGAAAAGGGCTCTTGCTCAGTCGGACTATCCCAATAAACAAATGTCAAATTTAGATAAATTTTCATTTATAAATTTCAACCAAGTAACAGACAACTCCTTAGTCTCATACCAAAGCTCTCAGCTAGATGAATGAAGTGCTACTAACAGTGTGGGTTTAACTTGAGTGGTTGTTGAGATTGTAAGTTTACAAAATATTAGTGTTTATTGGGACTTGCAAAAAATTAGTTTAAGACCTAGAACAAAGAATACTACCACTATTGCAATTTATACTTTTCATAACCCCTATGGTTTCAGAGATATAAAACTGTTTGAAATGTGGGACAATGATTGTGAAAAGGCTTGGGCCCTTAAAGTGCAAACGAACTTGTTTACTCCAGTGGAGCTCAGGAAAAGACCTGTGTTTGATGCACAAGAATCAAGACTAGGAATTTGAAACTAGCTAATAGAACTGGAAAGCATCAATCTTGGTTGTCGTTTAGGAGATGACAGATTCTGTAAGACGCTAAAAAAATGCTAAATAGGTGTGAATACCCAAGCGCACACACCATCTCCCATGTCAAAGACCACAGAAAGAACAGATACAGTAAACATGCATAAAGTTGAAAAAATCTGTAATGTAAATTACACATTCTATTTTAAAGTTTTGCACAGTATGCAATCACAAGTTACTTAAATGTGAGGTGGGGAAATTATAAACTGCTGCGTATATGGTAGTTGTTACAGGGCTTTACAATCAGGACCAGAAAGTTAATAGTTGTTAGGGGTTATACAAAAGTGAACAGAATCTTACATAAAATAGACAATGTCCCTTCTTTTATATTTATTTAGACAGTGATGTCAAGACTAGTCTCAAGCTGTAGACTACTTAAAAGGCCTAAAGAAAATGAAGGGCATAAAAAGTTACTTTCTTGCATTTACAAAAGGTTGATCAGCTCCTTATTTTTCCATCAAAGTTTGTATTTCTAAATTCAAAATTTTGAATGATACTAAACTCGACCTACACCATTATCTCCCTCCACTCTCACCCTCAAGAAAAAAAAAAAAAAAAGTATTTTCATCTATTCAACTCCTGTAAACATTAACCACTTGTCAACGGCTAGTTTCCAGTACTCCAATACATTTTACAACCATACTAGCCAGTGCTACAATCTTGACAACTTTGTTGTAGAACATTAGCTCTACGCGATTAAATCACTAGAGTTAAATTTCCACCACAGCATAATCCTTGTAGAGATGAACCACGTTTGATTCCAGTCACCTGGTACCCCACAACTGTGCCAACTACTTTCAGTAGGTAGCCATATAATTTCTGGTGTCCAGTAGGTTCTATAGTAAATCTTCTCAGGTTGACCTTCCCGAATGTGAACTAGTCTATACTTCCTGCCAGTCTCAAAACCCTTGAATCCTTGTATTCTATATGATTTTAGATAGTTGCAATTTGGTTAAAACTATGAAGGTATAAACCAATGTAACTTGCTCTTTTTTTTTTTAGCAAAAAAAATTAAAAAAAAGTGTCAATGTTTTAGTTCGTGCCATTAAACTTTCCCTCTTGTCCTGGTTATAGATCGGAATTTGAATAACTCGTACAACTGGGCAATTCTAATTCTGTATTGATCTAAAACGTTAAGGGGAGTTGCTGTTACTCTTACGTTTAACAAAGTGTCAGGGGTCCATACTTGCAATGGAATATCTTGCCAAGGGAAACCCATAAGTTGTTTGTCCCATAAAAATTAAAAATTTCAGCTACCATATACAATTAAAATTGACAAATGCAAACTTTTTGATCTTTTCTACACGGCAGTACATTTTAGGTATAAGACAGCAACCTCCTTAATTTACACCTTAAAAATTTTTGGAAGATGCATTAGTTTTTGAGCTAATTACAGCATCTGTACATGTCAAACTTAAAAATGGTATTAACTATTTGTACAGGTTTTATTTCACTACCCACTGCTACAAAATCTGAGATTTTTCTATTGCCACTGGAAATGTCTCTTACCCTGTTAGAGATGAATATTTCAAATCCAGATCAAATACTCTGATCAGCACTGAGATATTTTGCTTTCCAATAATTTGGAGATACTACTTAAAGGCTTTATAAGCATCCACTTCAAAATACCCCAGGTCCTGGTTAACTGTTTGGCTTTAACAGCAATGGACCTCCATGGAATAGAGCCAAATTGTGAAGACTGAATTTGTAAGACTAAAATTTTAGCAAAAATCAAAATTTCTCATTTTTCCATTAATTCCCGTTTTTAACTGGAGGCAGCAAACACATACAAGTATGAAGTGCGTTCAGTGTCAAATCGAAGTTTACATTTGCAAGCTTACTTTCCTCATTAGCAAATTCTTTTAGTTTTAGACAAAACCTGCAAGTGCAAGCAATCATGAAAAGTAATCAGTGCATGATGACTGAAACGTACAAATCAGTTTTAAAAGGGAAAATGGCAAGCAGTTCAAAAATTAATGAAATCAGAAATTGTGACAAATACTAAAGCAGCAACTATTATTGAAAAATCTGTGCACCTTCAAGATGAGATATTGAAAACGTGGTAGTTTTTCACATCTGGGAAATTAAGCTAAATGAGGACATAGCATGTGTGTAAACAGAATGAAGGTTGTAACATGAATTTTAGTATTGTTAACCTTACCTTTATAGAAGATGCCTATGAGTGCAGCCCTCAATTTGGGGTAAATGCCATCTGAAAGGGGGAAAGCTTTTTTGAAAAGTACAGTCTGTGCATTTGAAATGAGGGGTTGCAAAAAGTTTAGTTTTGAGTTTCTTCTGAACAAAAAAATCTGGGAAAGAGAGAAGCATGTACGTGCAAAGTTGCATTAAACTGCAAGCTATAAACAAACATTCAAGAAAGCTGTTGTGTACTAATATTGGAAGCAATAGCTTTTTCAGAATTGGCTGCTTTGTCAACAGTAACATGGAATGCAAAAATACTTTACGTATAAACAAAACTGCTGAATCATCTCAATGTAGTCTGCACTCGAGCATTACAACAGACTCATTTGGATGAAAATATTCATCCTAAAATCATTTGTCAAACTGACATTCAGCAAGTATTAGAGGCAAAGGAAGAGAAGTAAAAGACTGCAAGAGTAACTACAATAGGGGCAGGGGACTTTAGTACCAGATGGGAGTACAAATGCATGCCAGTGGAGAGTACAAGAATGAGAAGTGATCAGACTTCCAAGACAGCTTCCCACAAAGTAAAAGCTTAATTCTAGCTCTCCCAATGTGAAAAACTCAAAGCCAGTGGTCTTGCATTATGGGTAATTTTTTTAGAAACTACCAAGTACACTACCTCAATGCCAGGAAAAAATACACAGGACCTGAAAAAAATCAGCTACAAAAGGTGGGCAAAAACTGAGTACTGCAGCTGCTCAGCAAAAAGTAGCACACACTCCAGGCAGCTTTCAGTAACCTTGAGGAAAGCAAGACTACTACTGCACACAGACCCAATTAAAACAAAACACTGATCAAGTATATCAACTCAAAAGTTTGGAAAAATGGAAGTTTTAAACAGATTCAGATGAGAAGATAAAGCTGCAAAAGTCAGAGGCTGAAATGAAAAGGCTTACTGAATAAGAGACTGCTCACGAGATGTTTCAAGAAACAGAGGACAGTACACTGAAAACCTAAGATTTTCTACTGTACCAGAGAAGCTGGAAGAACAGACTACAAAATTTAGGTAAGAAATAAGCAACTGGACTGGTATCACATAACAGGAATTGTTAAAAGGGCACACAGTACATATGCTCCAAACCTGGCTGAGAAAGCAAACTAGATCTTCAATAGCAAAGATGAAATCCTACCAGCAGGAATGGATTCTGATAAAACTTTAGCACAAGGACAAAGTACTAAACGTGGGGTACAGCAGTGTGCGAAGAATTACAGTGTACACCAGGCAGATGAGTAAAACTATTCCGCTATTCAAGGAATAGAAAAGTAGGCGTGAGATTCAAACCGCTATACCCAGCTATCTTCAAAATATTACCTGGATACAATTTTTTGATGCAGTACATGCCAGGGAGGAAATGCAAAAGTTTGTCCAACAAAAATGAGCTGTGAAACAGGAGATTCTGTTTGCTCTGGTAATAAGCAGAGAATGTGCCAATGAAACCTTTTCCAATATTTCAACAGAAAATGCTTGAAAGGAAAAAAGCAACAGCTGACTAGAGAGTATAATGGAAATGAAGCAAAGAAAGGATGTGGAAACTGGACATTAAACAGAAATAAAACCAATAACTTGGAAACTGGCAAATGTGGGATTACAAAAGCAATTTGTAAAACATGAAAGAAAACCTAGAAATACTGGACTGACAAACCTTTAGGGGACTCTAAGGCAAGCACCCTACTTCATATTGTTTGGAATAATTCTTAGGATAGGGAAGAGGAAGCAAGTTCACCAAGTAAGAAAATTTGTTTTAATAGTAATACTTAATAGTGCCTGATTGTGAATAGTGTGCCTTTCTCTCGCTCTCTCCATTCTTTCCTTGTTCACTTTTAAATGTAAGCACCACAATGTAAAGTTTGGTGAAAACAGCAAGACAAAAATGTCCTTTTCCTCACTGTTCCATAGGGGAATGACTGGATTAAGGCCCTTAGCTTGATCTAGTAAGAAGTTGAGAAAGCAAGTAAATGAAAAACACTGATTATAGTTTTTTCTAGCAAATGTAGGCTTTTTGTTAGCAACATTTTATCTGGTACTCGTGTCTTCATGGAGGCAATCTTAAAGGCTAAGAGAAATATTTTCTGAAAGCATTTAAGTGTTTGCCCAGTTGGGAGAGCTATAAAGATTAAGCCAGACAGCACTTGGCACAGGCTGTACCATGCATCTTAACATGGAACAAAGTCCGACAGTGCAGCTGTCAGTTTGGGACACTTGCACCTATTAGGAGAGTAAAACGTCAATAACTGAAGACATACACAGTTGTGTGCTAGTGTTAAGTTAGAATTTCAGGTTTTTTTAATTTGAGGGCTTTCAATAAAAAATTTGTAAGATGCGACATCCATTTGAGCTCAACAAACTGTACAAAAGATCAACCTGGCAAAAAGTGCATTTATAACAAAAGCTGAACTAGACGTTTAACAAAAACTGTTCCAGAAAAAAAGGGGGGGGGGATAGTTAAATACATTCTGTAATGTCTTTAAAATGTTAGTCTCAGATAAAAAAAAAAAAAAAACATTAAAAATGTACACAAATAGCTATGCTACAGGAGACATGAACATGCGAATTTGATAAAGGTTTTCAGGATTGTTTTCCAGCAGAATATCTGGGATAAAGGAAGAGAGGAGTACTTTTATTTATTGCAAGAGGAGCTGCAATAAGAATAGAAAAGGATACAGAATGGTAGACTTGCAGTGCTAAGGGGCTACTGGCAAGGGAGGATTACTCACTTGTATTTATATTCCACCTAAAACTGCTACAATACAACTTAAAATTCTGGAAGAATATTCGCTTTCTGCAAATATTACTTATGGGTGGGGACTGGAATTTGATATTTATAGGTTCAAATGTCTTTACTAGGCTAATGACCACAAGGGCCTTTTTAAGCCTAGTCATGCATCACAAATCTGACAAGTTCGGATACCCTTAAGTGTAAGCATGGACCTGGGAGACTAACCATTTACAGGTTACCTCTGACCAAAGAGACAGGTGCTAAACCAATGATGAATTTCCGGTTTCACATCCCATAGACAGGGATGTCTCTGGGATACATACCTCTCTCCAGCAGGTCTTAAAGAAGCCAGTGAAACTTATAAACCTGGCAAAAGGAAAAAAAAATCAAATGACATGAACCCCAGGATCCCAAGACACACTGGGTGAAGTCTGAGACTGACCTGAGAAAAAGTTCAGATAAAACCCCACCTTTCCCAATGTCAAAAAGCACTTCTTGCTGAAAGGTATCTGACATTGTAGAAGAATGTGCAGAGATACTGTCAATTAGGATTTCTGAATATTTAATCTACATTCCCAGATTGGTCAGAAAAGAAACCCACCAACTGCTCTACATCTGACAAGACTGAGTTACCTACAGCTTCAAGGGTACCTGCAAAGGATAATGCAGATAACTGATAAATGTGACCCAGACTAAAGTCACCTGAAGCTTTTGGCTAGGAGAATAAAATGGTACACATCTTGTACGTCTCTTCTCAAAGCCTTCCTGGAGAAGGAGGCAAGATTCTGAAGAGTCAACATACTGAGATTTGGGTCTTTCACATACTGACTTAAATGAAAGATCTACAACTGGTCTTCAGAACAGAGTACCAGGAAGTTTCTGGAATAGAAGTTCTCACCGCTTTGATTTAGTCGCACCAGTTCTAGGACTCTGAAGGCGAAATGAAAAAATTGGTTAGGAGGGTATTTGAAAGGTGGTTCAGGAAGGATACAGTTGGCACTGTACACAGACTGCAATAATCTGTTGCCAAACAGGAATATACACAGCCAGTTGCTGAGACAGATAAGAGGGAGGAAGAATGCTGGCAGAGTCATTCTAAACCTAAAAACTGCCCCACCCTGCCATCATTTGCCTCCCTGTTTGGCTTAAGGGCAGAAATAGTCTTAGATCGGAAAAATCTGGGAAGCTTTAAGGGGAGATGAAAAACTCAAACCCCCCTGAATTTCAAGTGGACAAAAAGTAGCATATGGGCCACATAAAACCTCATCTAAAAGTGGAAAACAAAGTTTCAGACTTTATGCAAAGAGTTGTCATAACTTGGCAGTGTTATCCTAGGTCACTATTCACTCTTGGGTCTTGGATCAGACATCAGATCCGAGCCAGCAACTTTATAGACTGCTTCTAGGCTAGAGTTCTTCCCACTCCCATGATCCCTTGCTGCCCTCTACTCCATTCACATGGTCCCTTGCTGCCCTCTATCCCCTCAGTTCGTCCTAAGCTAGAAAGCAGCTAAAGGACCTAGACTACCAGGACAGGACATCTCTACATCCTCTAGATTCCACAGGATTGGGGGGGGGGGGGGGGGTAGTGATGAAAAGTGACAGGATAACAGATACCAAGTTATGGCAAGTACATAAACCTTTATCTGATGTTATCCATGTCACTAATCTTCACTCTTGGGCCAGAATCCCCATCTACCCTAAATCCTAGGCATGCCAATTAAATGGAGCCAAAGGAAGCCCTGTTCCTGGAGATAATCTCAGTGTTATCAATCACTACAAGCTTGACAAGACTACCAGGTGGCTGCTGCACAAATGTCATCTATGGAATGAAGGGCAAGATAGGCAGCTGACGTAGCCATCAACCTAGAGGAATAAGCTCCAATTGGACCAGTTAGGAAAGATCACAAATAGCTGGTTAGACCTTCGGAACTCTTGTTCTATCCAAGTAAATCATAACTGCCTATAATGCTCTAGCATATGCAAGAGATGTTCCCCTTTATTACCAAATTTGGGTAAACTGGCAACTGAATTGACCGGTTCAGACTTGCTTCTGTGGCAACCTTAGACATGAACAAAGGGTTAGTTCGCAGAGCCATTCTGAAAAACTATGAAAGGCGGTTTGATAGAAAGCCTGCAATTCTGAAACTTCGTTGAAGTTATGGCTACTAGAAAAGTAGTCTTCCATGACAAAAGTTTGATATCACAAAGCAGCAGGCTTAGACACAGATTGCAGAAGTGTCCCAAGGGGTGAAACCTTGACAAGAGGTCAGTAGAAATGCCCTTTTAAAAATGCCTTGAAATAGAGAGAAAGGCAAATTCCTTGCAAAACATGCAAGTTGGAGATAGCTTCTCTATTAAAGTGCAGTTGGCAGCTAGCACCAGCCTGAAAGAGTAGAGACAAGAAAAAGATTCCTGAAATGGAAGCCAAAGTGGGATCCAAACTGCACTGCTTAATCCAAATAGAGAACCTTTTCCACTGACTAAACCTTTCTAGTGGAAACCTTCTGAGAGGCCAGGATAATGTTCTTCACAGGGGAAGCCAGCCTGGACTGTTTCAAGATTCCTGGAAGTTGACAAACCATGCTGTTAGACAAAGTCTGGAGATTGGGAATCGGAAGCTGAAAGGGATGAGAAATCAGATCTGGAATGGTATCTAGTACCCAAGGGGGGGTACTTCAGGTGTGGTCCCCCCTTCTATGAGCTCATTTGCTGATGTCAAAAAGAGGGAGATAAGGGTCAAGGTGGCCTTGAGGCAATGAGCTTTCTAAAGTATTCTGGGAATGAGAGGTAAAGGAGAGACAGGCAAAGGAGACCAATCATGATCCAGAGTATCCCTGGGGGGAAGGATTCCTGTCTGGGAGAATCAGGGTGATATACTGGCTGCATTTATGATTGAGAGGGAAAGCAAACAGATCACAGCTCAGTTGACCCCAGCAAACTAACATCTCTACCATTGAAGGATTCAAGGACCACTCGTGAGGACTCAATTGCCTCGAGTCTGCTAGTACGTTGGACACACTGGGGATATGCACTGCAGTGAGAAAGGGCCTCAAAGACCTCACCCATTCCCACACAGTTACGGCCTTGCAACAAAGCACTTATGAACATGTGCCACCCTGCTTGAGGTACCAAACAGCCATGACGTCCATGTGAACTGCAATGGTACCAAACAGCCATGACATCCATGTGAACTGCAATGGTACCAAACAGCCATGATGTCCATGAGAACTGCAATGGTACCTGGAGGGAGACCGTCCTGCAAGGCTTGTAACGTGAGGACTGCCCTCAAATCCAGAACCCGGATATGCAGTTTGGTCTCTGCAGCAGACAAGGTTTTCCCTGAAAATGCCCCACCCCAAACAGGGAAGCATCCGACTATGGTGCTGGGGGAAGGAAGAAAGGTCTGCCTGCAAGAAGATTGGGAGAATGCATCCAAAGGAGAGGACACCTGCACACTGGAGAGAGACTGATCAGTGTGCAGGAGAATAGTGAAGACCACTGAACTACTGAAGTCCACTGCAGAACTCATGTAAAACCTGGCTAACTGCACCAGACAGCCAGCACCATGGACCTTAAGGCCCAGAGAATAAGGTGGGCCTGAGGATGAATATGATCAAGAAGGCATTGGTTGTGATGTGTTGTATGCGATGGACAGGTAGCGCTGCAGTCTAACAGCATCCAACTGGATCCCAATGAATTACAAATTTTGGGATTGTATCAGGTTCGATTTGGGGAGATTCACTGTAAACCCTAACTGGTCGAATAGCTGGAGTAGGTACTGAAAGGCAGTGACCATAAGATGCTTCGTGGGAGCTGTGAGGAGCCAGAGGTACAGAAAAAGTACAGTTTTGTACCTACCATAAATGTAGATGTTAGAGTGCTAATACAGCTGCAGTCATAACAGATGGGTTCTCCTGCCGTCAGGCGGGTCCTCGGTCGGACGAATTCCAAAGTCTAGGTCCGGCGTCGGTTGTAGTCACTTCTTCCCCGATGTCAGTGCGCCAGGAGTATAAAATAAACAGCCGACGCCATTTTCTTTTGCCCCAGATGTCAGGTGCCCCCAGGAGGAAGGCAATACATAAATTTGTGTGATAAAGCAATGCAATATGATCAAAATACAGTAGTGCAAGCAAATACAACAAGAATGAATACCCCAATCAGGTAGCATGAGGAGGTGTTAGCCAATAGGCCTTTCCCAAGAGGGGAAGGAGGGAGGGAAACCTGGACTGCAGCAGTATTAGCACTCTAACATCTACATTTATGGTAGGTACAAAACTGTACTATGTTCATCGTGCATACAGCTGCAGTCATAACAGATGGGTAGAATCCCAAAGCTAAGAAAGGGATGGTAGGCACTAGGTGGAACTAGGAGGAGCCAGAATGACCTGCAAGACTGCAGTGGCAAAGCCCGCTCTAGATTTGGAGTATAATGGAAGGTGGTAGTGCTTTGAGAAGGTATGCACAGAACTCCAAGTGGCTGCTTCCAAAATATCTTTGGTAGGAACTCCTCTGAGAAACGCTGCAGAGGTAGCCGTGGCCCTTGTGGAGTGAGATCCGATGCCTATAGGTACAGTTTTTCCATGAAAAGAATAGCAAAAACGTATGCAGTGGGCTATCCATTTTGAGATGGTCTGTATGGAAATTGGCTTCCCTTGAGCTCCTATAGCATAGGACACAGAGCTGATCTGATTTCCTGAAAGGCTTTGTTCTGTCCAAATAACGCAGTTGTCTGTGGATGTCCAAGGAATGTAGTAATCTCTCCCCTTTGTTTTGAGGATTAGGATAAAAGGTAGGCAAGTGTATAGCCTGATTCAAAGCTACCCTGGATACCACTTTTGGCATAAAGGATGGATTGGTTCGTAAGGAAACTCTGTCCTGATGGAAGATGATGAAAGGTTGCACAGCCATGAGAGCTTGCAGTTCCGATACCCTACGAGCTGAGGTAATAGCCAGAAGGAAAGCTGTTTTCCAGGACAAATATTGCAAATCTGATGAGGCAGCTGGCTCAAAAGGAGGCAAGGTCAGTTTTTCTAGAATGAAATTGAGATCCCAAGCAGGTATTGGTTGTTTCTTTGGGGGTTTTAGATTCTTAGCCCCTCTGAGAAACTGTTAAGAGGGGGTGAGAGAATAAAGGTGGATCAGTGTTGTATTCTGCAGAAATGGCTGAGGCATGGATTTTGATGGAGGAAAAAGTCCACTGCCTAGCAGCTCAGCTAGATACTGTAATATTTGAGGTAAATTCAGTTTCCCAGGATCCTGGCCCTTTTTCTCATTCCAGACACAAAACAGTTTTCATTTTGTAGTGTAAGCTTTTCTGGTAGACTGCCTTCTGGCCTCCAAAATGACATCCTGCACTTCCTTGGAGAGTAGGGTCTGTTGTGATGCTAAGGAATTTTCCATGCGGCTAGATTGAGTGTTTTTAGCTGACTGTGAAGAGTTTTGAAGCTGTGCAGAGTCAGAAGAGGAGGCATTAGAGGCAGGGTCCATGGTGGGGAATGCATCAGGCTCCTCAGGAGTGGGTACCAGTGTTGTCTTGGCCAGTCTGGAGCAATGAGAATCATCTTTTGTCTGTCTGCTCTGGTTTTTAATAGAACTTTGGTCAGCAGAGGAAGAGGTGGGAAGGGATAAACTGTCATTGATGTCCAACTGAAAGCAAGAGCGTCCACTCTCCAGGCCTTTGGATGAGGAATCCTTGAGCAGAAATTTGTCAATTGGTGATTTTCGTGGGAGGCAAAGAGATCTATGTCTGGCCTTCCCCATGCTTGAATTATCTCTGTAAAAACTTGAGGATGCAACTTCCATTCGTGTGGATCCGTCATATTTCTGCTTAGGTTGTCTGCCAGCGTGTTTTCCTTGCCTGGCAAGTACTGCGCTTGTAGTTCGATTTGTAAGTCCAGGACCAGGTTCCAAAGTGACATGGCCAGTCTGCTTAGTGGGTATGAATGGGTTCCTCCCTGTTTATGTACCACATTACTGTGGTGTTGTCCGTCCTTATCAATAGTTGACCTGGTTGCAGGAGGTCTTTGAAAGCTATAATAGCATTTATTACTGCTAGCATTTCCTTTTGATTGATGTGAAGGTGCTTTTCTTTTTGGGACCATTTGCCCTGAATGCACCGATCTGTCATGTGCGCCCCCCAGGCGTAGTCCAAGGCGTCTGTTGTGATGACTTGATTTGCTTGAGACTTGCTGAATGGGAGACCTGTGTTTGTTTGGCATGCTTGAGCCCACCACAGAAATTCCTTTTGAAGACATGGAATTAGTGGTATTATGGTTTCCAGGCTGTGGCTGTGTTGAGACCATAGGTTTTTCAGGTACCATTGAAGTTTCCTCATATGCAGCTTTGCACATGGGATTAGTAAGATGCAAGATGCCATGAATCCCAGAGCCTGCAGGATTTTCCTTGCAGTCAGCCTGGTGCAATTTGCTAGTGTTCTGAAGTATTCAGTTAGTTGGCCCTGCTTCTCTGGCGTGAAGTAGGCCATCTGGGTGTTTGTGTCCAAGTTGGCACCCAGGAAAATTATTTTCAGAGAGGGTATTAGCCTTGATTTCTTTTTGTTGACTGTGTATCCCAGAGAATTCAACAACATTATTACATAAGCCAGATGTTTCAGAAGAATGTGCTTGCTGTCTGCTTGGATCAGGCAGTCGTCCAAATAGGGGTATATTTGTATCCCTTGAAGTCTGCAGTAGGCAATTACTGATGCCAGGCATTTCGTGAATACTCTGGGTGCAGTAGATAAGCCAAAGGGCAACGCAGAGAATTGATAATGGGTTGAGCCTGCAAGAAATCGGAGGTATCTTCTGCAATTTTGTCTGATTGGGACATGCAGGTATGCCTCCTTGAGGTCCAATGTTACCAGCCAAGACTCCTTGCCCAGCATGGGAAGAAGCTGCTGTAGAGTGAGCATCGTGAATTTTGGTACGAGTAGAAATGTGTTTAGGATGGATAGGTCCAAAATAGGTCTCCAATCTTTTCCCTTCCTTGGTACCAGGAATAGTCTGGAATAAAAACCTTGACCTTGTTCGTGCGTAGGTACCTCTTGAATAGCTTTCATGTCTATGAGATCTGAAATTAGTCTTTGTGCCTCTGCCCTTCGATTGTGTGGCAGGTTTGGCATGCCTCATTTTTGGAAGGGTGTGAAAATGGAATCTGTAGCCTCCGTTTATAATGTCCAGGAGCCATTTGTCTTGTGACAATGCCAATTTTTTGAAAATAATGTCAGTTTTCCGCCTAATGGTGCTGCCCATTTGAGTCTTGCTTGGCATGCAAAGGGGAAGTCATTGGGCTTGCTTTCTGAATGGTTGCGAGTTATCCTCACCACCTCTTTGCGTGGGAGCTTGCCACTGTCTGCCTCTAAACGATCCTTTGGGATTGCCCTCTGCCCCTCGGGCGCCTGTATCTACCTCTTTGGGGTCTGTCCGTGGCTGGAAAGGACCAATTTTTGGAAGGCCAATTTCAACTGAAACGTGGGGGTTGTACCTGTAGAAAATCTCACTGTTAGCATTGGATTTAGCATTTTCCTCCATTTTCCTTAATACCTCCTCAGCATTAGCACCAAATACATTTTTTGTGGAGGGGCATCTAGTAATTTAGCTTTGACATGATCTGGTAAGGTTTGTTCCTTGAGCCAGGCATGCCTACGTATGACTGATCCTATAACAGCAGCTCTACACGAGGCCTCTAGAGCATCAAAACCACATTGCAAGGTATGTTTACCCACTTGTTCTGCACTAAATCCTGCAACTCCTTCAAGTCTGGTTGTTCAGGTTGTGACATTTTACTTCTCAATTGTGATAACAAAAACTGTTGGTACTTCAGCATATGGAACTGACAGTTTAATGCCCTCATGGTTAAGGTGGCAGAGGTATATACCTTTTTCCCCACCTTTCTAAGGATCTGTAATCTCTCTCGGAAGGTAATGGATTTTTAGCAGTGGAGGCCTTAGTTTCTGGGTCAGCAGCATGGCTTTTGTATAGAAATTGGTGTGAGTCAGGAACCCTGTAATACCAGTCAGGCTTGACTGGAGCTGGAGGTAGAGAATCCGGGTTAAGGCAGGCCTCAAGAGTACACATCATCTAGTATGTCCAAGACAGGAGGTATAGCTAGAGGCCTGTGCTGAGGTAGCAAGAGAAATTCCCTAAGCCTTTTCTTGGAATCTGAATAATCTTGGCCTTCCCAGTGGAAGTGTTCCCTTAAGGTATGCAAAGTTTCCCCAAATGAGTAATCCTCTGGGGGGGAGACAGAGGGAATGGACTCCTCAGCATCAGAATCTTCAAAAGGGGAGTAAGAATGTTCCTGTTCAGAGTGCTCTGAAATAATTGAGCCCTGATCAGAGAAGGGGGATTCTTCCTCCACTCTGGGCCTTTTGTCCGGGGGGGTTGAGAACCCCTGATAAGAGTAATCAAATCCTCAGCCATTTTAAGCATCTGTTTTTTAGGCATGGGGCCTGGAGATGGGCCCTGTGTAGCTTGTCTCAGACTGCATGGCTGCTATAGACTTAGTGTAAGCCTTGATGGAGAAAGAAGAGGAAGGTCTGAAGACGCCTTGAGAGGAGGTAGACCTGTCCAAATTTTGAGGTTCACCGCCAAGAGTGGCTTCGGTATCTGTAGTCTGGGTGTGGGCCGAGGAGCCTGCGACCTCGGGCACAGGAGACACCGCCAATGTAGTGTCATCGGTAGTCAGGGGCTGCGTAGGCACCTCGCTGAGAACCGGACCACGTGGAGTCGGCTTTGGCGTGGTGTCGGTAGAGGCCGCGGACCTCGTGTGTCTGTCCTTGTCTTTGCGTTTAGACAAAACTGGAGTCGGAGTATCAGACGACATAAGTTAAATTTTTTGCCAAAATAATGCTGGGCGAACTCCGCCCGACGCTTAATGGTGCGTTTGTTGAATGTAGCACAAAAGCGACAGACCGAGACGTCGTGGTCTGTGCCTAAACAAGGAATACAGAGGGAATGGAAATTCTTATGCGGTATTTGCTTCCCCACATGAAATACAATTATTAACTTTGTCTGACATCGGTCTAAGGCAAGAAAAGTTTCCCCAATGGGGTACTTAGCTTTTAGATGACTTCGGTTGCAAAATTTTTCGTAATTTCAGGAGCCGGCCGACCGGCACTTGCGAACTGCTTCGGGCACCGTGCGGCAAGAAAGACTGGAGAAAATGGCGTCGGCTGGTTATTTTATACTCCTGGCACACTGACGTCAGGGAAGCGACGACAACCGACACCAGACCTAGACTTTGGAATTCGGCCGACAGAGGACCCGCCTGACGGCAGGAGAACCCATCTGTTATGACTGCAGCTGTATGCACGATGAACATCAAGAATCTCTGCAGTCTCAGGCGAGCTGCAACCACTGCCATGCACTTAAAACACCCAAGGGGGCTGCGGCAAGACCAAAGTGCAGGATCCTGAACTGTTAATGATTGGTCCCTACTTGAAAGCGGAGATTATCCCGGAGAGCCTGCATCTTTAGAAGGATAGTACGCATCCTGGAGATCCCACATCCAATCGTCCCTGAACAATTTAAATATAAAAGATTAGTTAATTGCAGATGTGTAGATGTCTGCTGAATGCTGCTGCCTTGTAAAAAGTGCAAACGTTGCACAGAACTACTGAAGTACAGTTGTGTACACTTACCATAAATGTAGATGTTAGTGTATTCATTGTTGCAGTCATCATGGCTGGGTTATCTGCCTGCAGGTAGCCCTCAGCCAGCCTGAATACCAGAGTCTTCAGATTCCTGTGTCGGATACTGTCTCCTTCCATGACCGCATGTAGTCAGGGGTATAAAACATGCAGCAGATGCCATTACATCAGTTTTTCTTGCCCCAGCTGTCAGGTGCCCCCAAAATGGGAAGCAATTATATATCATGGTACACCTCCAACAAAAAGCAAATACACCAGAAAACTTAAATATACCAAACAAGAAAGAAAGGTAGAGCCAAGAGAAGTCAGGGGGCTGGAGGGAGGGTAGCCAGGACTGAAAACAGTGAATACACCAACATCTACATTTTTGGTAAGTGTAGAAAACTGTACTATATTAGTGTTTCACTGATGCAGTCATCACATTTGGGTAGATTCCCAAAGCCAAGGAAGGAAGACGTTAGAGAGCATAGGGCCAGCTATTAAGCCCTACAAGACTGCAGTGGCAAAACCAGCACTGGGTTTAGAAAAAATAGGCATGTGGTAATGTTTGGTGAAGGTATGTACAGAACTCCAGGTAGCAGCATCTAGGATGTCCCTGGTAGAGACACCTCTGAGAAAGACTGTAGAGGTAGATGCAGCCCTGGTGGAATATGATCTTATCCCCTGTGGGGTAGGTTTTCCATGGTGCTTGTAGCAGAAATTAATGCAATGGGCTATCCATTTGGAAATGGTTTGCTTTGAAATGGCCTTCCCCTCTGCCCCTGCAGCAATTGCAACCAGCCGCTGTTGACATTTCTTGAGAGGCTTAGTCCTGTCCAAGAAAAATGTAAGTTGTCTGTGCACGTACAATGAGTACAGTATTCGTTCCCCTTTGTTCTGTGGATTAAAAAAGGTTGGTTAATGAATGGACTGATTAAGGGCCACACTAGATACCACATTGGGCATAAAGGAGGGATTGGTCCTGAGGGACACCCTGTCTGCATGAAAGATGAAGAAAGGCTCCACTGCCATGAGAGCCTGCAACTGACAACCTTCTTGCTGAAGTGATGGCTAGAAGGAAAGCTGTTTTCTAAGAAAGGAATTTCAACTCTGCATTTGCAGCTGGCTCAAAGGGAAGTAGTGAGCTTTTAGGTCCCAGGCTTGAGTAGGGGCTCTCTTGGGTGGTCTTAGTTTTTGGTCCCTCAGAGGAATTGCTTCAGCAGTGGGTGAGAGAAGAGGGTTGGGCTCTGTATTGTAATGTGCTGAAATGGCAGAGGCATGAATTTTGATGGAAAAGCAAAGGCCCTTGTGAAGCATCTCAGTTAAGTATTGAAGAATGAGGTAAATTGGGCACTGCTGTGCCCATCCACTGAGTATAGCTCCAGGAACACAATCTTTTCCATTTTTCAGAATAGGATTTTCTAGTACTAGGCCTCCTTGCCACCAGAATGACATTCATCACTTGCTTGCGGAGGGATGGGAACAGCGAGATCAGGTAATTATCCAGGATGCAAGTTCAGGGTTTGAAGCTGTGGGTGCAGAATCTGGCCCTCCTGCTGGGACAGCAGAGCAGGGCTCTAAGGCAGGTGCCATGGTGGCAGCGACACTGCACAAGATGGGGTACCAGTGTTGGCGTGGCCAGTCTGGAGCAGTAAGTATTGTCCTTGGTTTGTCCTGTTTGATCTTTAGCAGCACTTTGGGAAGGCATAAACTGATAGGTTTTTCAGGTGAAGGACAGGTCATCCACTTTCAAAGCTTGTTTGTGGGGAGTCCTTGTGCAGAATTTGTCCAACTGGCAGTTCTGAGGGAAGGCAAACCTTCTCTCTCGGCTCCATTTGTTTCTCAACATGTTGAATATCTTTGGTTCCAGTTTCCACTCGTATGGGTCCATGAAATTTCTGCTTAGGTCTGCAAGTGTATTAAGCTTTCCTGGCAGGAACAAAGCCTGTAGGTGCACATGGTAGCTCAAGGCTGTATTCCACAGAGCCATGGCTAGTCTGCAGAGAGAATAGGAGTGGGTTTCCCCCTGCTTATGTACCACATAACAGTGGTGTTGGTCAGTGTTTCCCCAATAACTGTCCTGGAAGAATGCATAGTCCGATGAGTCCATTGTTAGGGTTTGGGCGGCAGGGGGTAGAGTGAATGGCAGTCCCTTGTTTTGTTGGCAGGCCTCTACCCACCAAAGAAACCATCTTTAAACAAGGTATGATATGAATCATTGATTCTAGATCCTGAGAAAGTTGACACCATAGGCTTTTTAGATGACATTGAAGTTTCCTCATATGCAGTCTTGCATATGGAATTAGTAGAATGCAAGAGGCCGTGAACCCCAGGGCTTGCAGTATTTTCCTTGGAGATAGCTTGGTCTTTGTGGCCAGTAGTTTGAAGCAGGCTGTCAAATGAACTTGTTTCTCTGGCGTGAGGTAGGCCATCTGGGAAGTTTTATTCAAGCTTGCTCCCAGGAATACAATTTGTTGGCAGGGTGCAAGATGCGATTTCTTTTCGTTTACTGTGTACCCCAGAGAACCAGAGAAGTTAGTAATTTCTTTATAAATGCCAGATTTAATATGTCCTGGCTTTCTGCCTGAATTAGACAATTGTCCAGGTAAGAGTATATTTGAATATTTCTTTGCCTGCAAAATGCAATGACTGGTGCAAGGCACTTTCCAAATACCCTGGGCGCAGTAGCCAAAGGGCAGTGTAGAGAACTGATAAGAGCATGTTGCCTGCTCTGAAGCGTAGGTATCTTATGCAAGATTCCCTTCCTGGGATGTGCAGGTAGGCTTCCTTTAAATCCAGTGTTGCCAAACAGGCACTTTTGCCTAGCATGGGAAGCAGCTGATGAAGAGTTAGCATCTTGAATTTTGGGATTACCAAAAATGTGTTTAGTGTAGACCGGTTCAGGATAGGATGCCAGGAATGGTCTTTTCTGGGTACCAGGAAGAGTCTTCAGTAGAAACCTTGCCCCCATTCTTCTTCTGGGACAGTTTGAATAGCCCTGATGCTTGAGACACAACTTTCTTTTGAGCCTCTGCCCACTGATTTAGGGGTAGGTCTGGCCAACTGTTTGGCATCGAGAAGGAGTGGTAGTGGAATCTGCATCCTTGGGAAACTATTTAAATCCCATTTGTCCTGGGTAATGAGTTTAATTTTTTTGCATGCAGGGCGATCTTTCCCCCTAAAGGAGTTGAGCAGGGCTTGGAAGGTTTAAAGTTAAGTCATTGAGACAGTTTACCATGGGAGTCTTACTACTCCCTGCTTTGGAAGTGGGAGTGGGAGCACCCCCCCCCCCACACACTGCTTATGCCTTTGAGTACCTTGATACTGAAGCCTGGGTGTTCTGCTTGTTATGGGTATGGACTACCTGGTAGAGGCAGGAAAGGACCAATTCTAAGAGGGCCAGTGCCTACTAAATCTGGCAGGCTGTACTTGCAGGAAATTAAGAGTTTGCATAGATTTAGTTTTTTCCTCCATCTTTTAAAGTTCTACTTCTGCTTTGTAGCAGAACAGGCGGTCTTGGTTTGAGGGAGTATCCAGTAATTTAGCTTTAACATGATCTGGCAAAGATTGCTCCTTAAGCCAAGCATGCCTTCCAACTACAGACCCAGTGACAGCAGCCCTGCAAGATGCCTCTAATGAATCAAAACCACACTGCAAAGTATGTTTTCTAACTTGTTCAGCAGAATGCATTAAATCTTGTAATTCTTTATTTTCAGCACTGTCCGGAATGAACATTTTCTGTTTAAGCAATCCAATAATATGCTGATACTTTAAAGCCTTAATAGCCAAAGTTGCAGAAGTGTACAACTTCTTACCCCATCTATCCAGCGCCCTATCAGAGGGGGTAGGGTTTTTGGCAGTAGTCGCCTTAATGCCCTTGGGTCCCTGTGAAATTGTCTCAGGATCCACAGTAGGATTTTTAGAGGGGAACTTGAATCTGGTACCCTGTAATACCCATCAGGTTTTCTGGAAGCAGGAGGTAGGCCAGGCTAAATTCCGAGAAGGCATCATCTACAATGTCTAGTACAGGAGGGATAGCTAAAGGCCTGTGTTGAGGCAGGAGTAAGAAATCCAAGTCTCTTTTTAGAGTCAGAGTAATCTTTGCTTTCCCAGCAGAAATGCTCCCTAAGAGTATGCAAGGTTACACCAAAAGAGAAATCCTCTGGAAGGAAAGCAGAGGGAATTGAGTCCTCTGCATCAGAATCCTCATAGGTAGATAAGGGCAAATCCTGGTCAGAGAACAGAAATTTCAGAATCCTGATCAGAAGAATCAGAAGGAAAATCAGTCCTAGGTCTCAGAGAGAAGGGTGGCTTCCCCCGATTACAGTAATAAGGTAGTCAGCTATTCTTTTGTTTTTTAGGCACAGGGGCCTGACCATGGGGTCTGGGCATCGGTTTTCTGGGCATGGATGGAGTTTTAGGCCTTGAAGAAGATAGCGCCCGTTTAATGTGCAAGTCAGTAGGCCTAAATACACAGTCAAAAGGTGGTGCCTGCACAGCGGCTCCGGACCCATCCAAGCTAGACATCCACAGGTTCCACAGCTAAATAAGAATCTCAGTAGAGGCCTGCAAATCTGAAGTAGCAGGTATCAGGGGCTGCAAAAGTGCCTCACTGAGTGCCGGCGAACTGGCGACTAGCTTAGAAGCGTCATCGGCAGCTTTGAACCTATGCGGCCTGTCTATCTTTGCGTTTTTTCAGAAGGTCGGTAGCCGGGTGGCTTACCAAACCCATTTCTGGGTAATTGAACCAAGTACCAAAGGATTTAGATGCAAAAATTAACCGACTAATAGTATGAGGTTTTAATAAAGCACAAAACAGACAGCGAGGTCACGTCATGGTCTGGGCCTAAGCAAAGAATGCAGTACGAATGAAAATGAGGCATTTGCTTTCCACAAGAAATACAATTAGCTTTTACTGACATCGGTTTAGAGCAAGAAAAAGGATCCCTAACGGAGTACTTAGCTTAGCTGAAATCTTTGGATCTGAAACTCAAATGAAAATGTCAGGAGTTGACTGATCGGCACTTGTGAACTGCTTCTGCTCTGGGCACTGCACAGCAAGAAAGACTGATTTAATGGCGTCAGCTGCATGCTTTATACCCCTGACTACCAGACATCATGGAAGAGGAGACAACAACCGCAGGACCCAAGACTGATAATCAGCCCAACTGAGTGCTACCTGCAAGCTGATAACCCAAATGTGATGACTGCACCGGTGAAACACGATCATCCAGGACTGCAATAGTGAATACACTCAACATCTATATTTCTGGTAAGTTTACACAACTGTACTATATTCTTCATGTTTAACTGTTGCAGTCATCACAATTGGGTTGATTCCCATAACTAAAGAATGAGTGAAGGCAGCCAAGAAGAGTTGGGGCTGGCTAATAAGCCCTGCAGGACTGCAGTTGCAAAGCCCACCCTGGATTTGAAAAAGATAGGCAGGTGGTAATGCTTGGTGAAGGTATGAACAGAACTCAAGTTGCAGCTTCCAGAATGTCCCTGGTAGGGACTCCTCTGAGAAAGGCTGTAGAGGTAGACGTTGCCCTTGTGGAATGTGTTTTGAACCAGAGGGGCTTCCCATGGTGTTTTAACAGAAACGGATACAGTGTGCTATCCATTTGGAGATAGTTTTGATATGGCCTTAACCTCTACCCCTGGTGCAAAGCTGACAAGTAACTGGTCAGATTTCCTAATGGACTTAGTCCTATCAAGGTAGAATCTAAGCTGTGTGCACATCTAAAGAGTACAGGATCCTTCCCCCCTTATTTTGAGGATTACAGAAAAAGATGGGCAAATGAATTGACTGGTTGAGATGAAAGTTGGGGTAGTTCTGAGAGACACCCTGTCAGCATGATCCTGAGAGACACCCTGTCAGCATGAAAAATAATGAAGGGTTCCACAGTCATTACGAGCTTGTAGCTCAGACACTTCAGCTGAAGTGATTGTCAGAAACCAGGCTGTTTTCAAAGAGGAATTTTAACTCTGCTGACGCTGCAAGCTCAAAAGGGGGACAGTGTGAGCTTTAACACAAAGTTCAGGTCCCAAGCAGGGGTAGGGGCTCTTCTTGGTGGCCTTTCCTTGTTAGCCCCTCTCAGAAACTGCTTGGTGAGAAGGTGTGAGAAAAGAGGTGGCTTAGTGCTGTAATGAACAGAGATGGCAGTGGCATGGATCTTTATGGAAGAGAAGGATAGGCCCCCGTGGAGTAGAGTCTGCTAGGTAATCCAGGATGAGAGGTAGAGAGAGCTGTGCTGGATCCGCTCCTTTAATCTGGATCTAGGAGCAATACCTTTTCCACTTGTCAGCATAGGATTTTCTTGTACGAAGTCATCTGGCTTCACGTAAGACATCCAGTTCTTCTTGCTTAGGCTGGCCACTGGAGAAGTCTTGGAATAAACCAGGCTGCAAAGTTAGGAAATTTGGTACCTGGGAGAGGCGTCAGAGGCAACAGTGAATGACTGCGCAGCAGTGGGTACCAGTGTTGGCGTGGCCAGTGTGGGGCAATCAGGATTGCCCTTTGTCTTTCCTCCCTCATCTTGAGTAATACTCTTGTAAGAGGTAGAGGGGGAAATGCATTAACTGAGAGGTTTGTCCACTGGAAGGATAGGACATCCACTTTGCAGGCCTTGCTGAGGTTCCCTGGTGCAGAATTTGAGGAGCTGGTGGTTGTAGGGGAGGCAAATAGGTCCCATTTCAGGGTCAAGGCTGAAGGTGAGTGTTATGGTTTAATTGTACTCGTGCGGGTCTAGGAGATTTCTGCTAAAGTTGTCTGCCAGAGAGTTTTGGTTGCCTGGCAGGAATGATTTGCAGGTGAATATGCATGGCTGAAGCAGTGTTCCACAGGGTCATGGCTAGCCTGCAGAGTGGGTAAGAGTGGGTTCCCCCCTGCTTGTTGATATACATCACTGTGGTGGGGCTGGTTTTGATTAGCAGAGACCCCAGAGAAGGGATCTGAAAGCTGTCATAGCGTGAACAGCTAGCATCTTTTTGGTTGATGTGCAGATGAAATTGGTTTGTGCTCCAGTGGCCCTGAACGCACCTGCTGTCCAGATGAGCACCCCAGGCATAGTCTGCTGCATCAGTAGTTAGGATCCAGGCAGCGCAGGGTTGTGTAAAGGGAAGCCCCTGGTTGTGGTTGCATGCTGCTCCCACCAAAGGAACTCTTTCCTTAGACGAGGTACGATAGGTATAATGGTCTTTGGTGCCAACATTCTCAAGACCTGGAAACTAAGTACCATTGAAGTTTCCTCATATGCAGTCTGGCATATGGAATTATTAGTATGCAGGAGGCTATGAACCCAAGAGCTTGCAGGATTTTCCTTGCGGATAACTGGATTCTGGTGGTCATTTGAGAGAAGCAGCCTGTCAGATAGGCTTGTTTTTTTGGAGTAAGGAATGCCATCTGGGATGCGGTGTTCAAGCTTGCTCCCAAGAATACAATTGTTTGACTGGGGACTAGTTTTGATTTCTTTCTGTTGATAGTGTACCCCACGGAGGTTAGAAGGTCCTTTACAAATGTCAAGTGCTGCAACAGCTTTTCGTGACTGTGCCTGAAATCAGGCAATCGTTCAAGTAGGGGTAAATTTGAATATTTAAATGTCTGCAATAGGCAATGGCTGGACCCAGGCATTTTTTGAAAACTCTGGGAGCAGTGGATAGGCTAAAGGAAAGTGCAGAGAACTGATAATGCATAGATCCTGCCCTGAAACAGATATTTCCTGCAGGAGTCCCCGATTGGGATGTGCAGATGGGCCTCCTTTAGGTCTAGGGTGGCTAGCCAGGTATCTTTGGACAGCATAGGGAGAAGCTGCTATAGGGTAAGCATTTTGAATTTTGCTACCACCAGGAGGGTGTTTAGAATGGATAGATTTAAGATTGGGCGCCAGGTGCCCTCTTTTCTGGGTACCAGGAAAAGTCTGGAATAAAAACCTTGGCCTGTTCTGCAGGAGCAAGCTGAATTGCCCTTATGGAGAGCAATGATTAAACTTGGTTTTGTGGCCTCTGCCCACTGGTTTGGAGGAAGGTCTGGGAACTCTGTTTGGGTTGGCAGCGTGTGGAAATAAAATTTGTACCCCTGGGATACTATGTTGAGGACCCATCGATAGTTGGTGATAGAGGTCCAGTTTTTTGCATGGTGGGCAAGTTTTCCTCAGAGGGGCACAAGCAATTGGGCAGAGGTGAGGGAAAGAATTCAGAAGTCATTGTGAATTCTTTCCCTAGGTAGGGTGGCTTAGCACTCGTTTTAGAGGTGGAGTTATTCCATTGCTTAGATCTCTGCATACCCAGAGACTGTAGTCAGAGAGGTTAGTTTCCCCTAGGTCTAGTTTGAGGTAGCCTTGAGGGGGGCTGGAAAGGACCAGCGTTTTGAAGGGCAATGCCTACTGGATCTTGGAGGATGCACTTGCAAAAAATCTTTGCCTGTCTGCATAGGCTTAGCCTTTTCTTCCATCTTTAAAAACCTCTTCTGCTTTCGTGCCAAACAGATTACACTTCTGAACAAGGACATTCAATAATTTTCATTGGACATGGTCTGGCAAGGTCTGCTCCTTAAGATGCTTCTAGGGCGTCAAACCCCCACTGCAGGGTATGCTTGCTGACTTGGCTTGCAGAGTGCATAAGCTCCTGTAATTCTTTAATTTTCTGCACTAGTCAGGGAAGGTAAATAATGTTTGCTTAATAAGTTCCATAGTATGTTGCTGGTATTTCAGATTGTGGAACTGACAATTTAATGCTCTAATTTCAAGAGATGCAGAGGTGTATACTTTTTTACCCCATCTGTCTAAAGCTCAGGAATCCCTGAAGGAGTGGAATTCTTAGCTGTAGTTGCCTTTATTCCTTTAGGTCCTTGGGAGATTACCTCTGGGTCAACAGTAGGATTTCTGAAGAGAAATATGTACGAGTCAGGACTCTGTAGTAGCAGTCAGGTTTTCTGGGAGCAGGTGGTAAACTATCAGGAGTTAGACTGGATTCCAAAGACATCATCCACGACATCCAGAACAGGAGGGATAGCCAAGAGTCTGTGCTGTGGTAATTCTAAAATTTCCCCGAGTAGTCTTTTGGATTGAGGATAATCCTGGCATTCCCAATGGAAATGCTCTCCCAAAGTATGTAGGGTTTCACCAAAAGAAAAATCCTCTGGAGGGGAGGAAGAAGGAATGGATTCCTCTGCATCTGAATTCTCCTAGGCTAAGGGCATGTCTTCATAATCAGAAATCTCAGAGTCTGACTCTTGGTCAGACATAGCTGCTAGGGACAAGTCTTTTAGCAGGGGAAGGCTGGCTTCCCCTAATCAGCATAAGGTCTTCTGCCATTTTAAGCATCTGTGATTGTGGCAAGAAAGCATGCACCTGAGTTACTGTAGTCGTTTTTTTAGGCGTAACTCGTACTCTTGGCCTTAGAAAATCAGTTTTAGAAAAGAACTGAAGACGTGAAAGTAGTTGGTTTGTGTCCAACATCGGTAGTGCAAAGAACTTCCTCAGAAGCCAGTGCCTGCTCAGCAGCTCCAGACCCATCCAAGGTAGAGACATCCACAGGTTCCGAAGTCAAAAGTCCTGCGGCGTAACAGACTTCGAAAGGGTCTCAGTAACTGCCTGCAAATACATCGAAGCGGGCATCAAGGGCTGCAAAAGCACCTCACAAGTACCGGCAAACTGGCGACTAGCTTAACAGAAGCATATTCAGCAGTTTTGGACCTGTGTGTTCTGTCTTTATCCTTACTTTTTTTGGCAGATTGCTTACCGAAGCCATTTCGGAATATGGAGATTCAAGAACAAAAGTATTTAGCTGCAATAAGGGCCCGACGACCAATAGTTCGGGCGTTGAACAAAGCACAAAAATCGGCAGCGAGGTAAGTCGTGGTCTTGGCCTAAACAGGTGACGCAGTAGGAATGGAAATCTCAGTGTGGCATTTGCTTTCTACAGGCGAGACAATTGTTGACAGACATCGGTTAGAGCAAGAAAAAGGAACCCCAACAGTGTACTTCGCTTTAGAAGACTTCAACTTTGGAAATGAAAAGGTAGCGGCCAACCAGCACTCGTGTTAACTGCTTCGGGCTCCTCGGCAAGAAAGACTGATTTAATGGCATCGGCTGCCTGTCTTTATACCACTGATCTGTCAGTCCCGAAGCGACAGCAACCAACACAGAAATACTAAGCCTCTGGTACTCTGGCCGACGGAGGGCTACCTCTGGCAGGATAACCCAATTGCGATGACTGCAACAGTGCAACACAAAACATCCATATCATATTTAGCAAAATATGCTGGTTCACTACAAATTCATCCCACAAGGAGCATCACTGCACTATAAAAAGCTAGATGGATAGCAATAAAACAAAATTAGACTTTCTAGCCCTCTTACTCGAGTCACCCCAACACTAGCACCAAACCTACTCAGAACCTGCATCTGCAGCCTCAGACACTCAACGATCCACCCCAAAAGCAGGCAACAGCTGTAACTACGCCACACCAAAATATAGTGTTCAATCACGCTTGTTCTTACACATGGGTAGCCCCTAGCCCCTGATCCTGAGGAACTCACCCTGTCCCCAGAAAGCACAGTGGAAACCAAAGTTGCCGTTCTGTCCCCAGAGCCCTTGTCTACTTTATGAGAAATAGATGTATGTGGTTTAATAAGCTTGCGCATAAATAGCGCTCCAGTGGTATGTGTACGTATGTTGGGTTTGTGAGACAATTTGAAGAATGGTAGAAAGAGATATTTGTGTAAAAGGGGTTGATTTGAAGAATCGAGACATAGATTATACAACTAAGAACCATTTAGCCAGATAAAAAGAGTAACTCTTTTTCCTTTCCTGCTATCTTGAAAGCCACAAAGAGAAAATCTGTTTTTCTGTGATCTTTGTTCTATTGTAATACAAATACCACATGTCTGTGAAGGTTTTGTGTAACACATACCCAGATCATTGAGTGGTTTTTGTTACAGAACACAATTCAATTAGAAGATTAGTTAATAGAAAGAAGATAGGAGAAGGATGAATTTTTCAAGAGAAAAAGATTATGGAGGAAAGATCAAATGTTCATCAGCTATGAAGCAGCCTTAATTCGATACTCAAGCTTCAGACAAGCATTTTACCAGAAAGCTTTCAGGACAAAATTTTAATGGGCAAGAAGAGGTGTCTGTAAATGGGGCAAATATTAATTTATCGCCGGGAGAATTTAGACTTCCAATATGAAAAAAGATCTTTTAAAAGCTTCCAATATGAAGTAGCCTTTTAAAAAGCTTTATAAACATTGTGAGCTACAACAATTCATCCACATTCTTCCACATGGAAAAAGAAATGGCAGCCAATTGAACTCTTTAGAGTAAGTACTCAGCACCCTGATGAAATAGTATATGGTGGAGCTCTAAAATCTTATTCAAAGGAGCTATAAAGGATCCACATGGTGTATTCACCAGAATACAAATCGCCCATTTGCTAGTAGCTGTTTTGCTAGTGACAATACAGACGCGGCTGCCAATATATCCTGGAGCAGAAGTGCTAAATTAGAGGTGGAGCTGTTAGAATTGGAGCAGCCAAGCTGCTAGATGGAGGACCGAGCCTGACTGAAACAAAATCTGACTAGTGACGAATCAATAGATTCCAGGCTCCCCCGATGAATCCAGGGTCCCTTTAACGAAAATCTTCCATGAGGAGGCCCAATTGGAACGAGGCCAGAATGGAGCAATGAGGATTATCGTCCTGTAGGTTTCTGGCTTTGGAGAAACTTTATATCAGAGAAAAGTGAGGATTCACAGGACAGGATTCCCGGTTGTAATCAGAACCAGTGCTGCCCCTGAGGGACTTCCCTGGAGGGGTCCTCCTTCGCTTGGCAGTGTATTTGGCATTCATTGGAGATGCGCAGGCCCAGGAATTTAATTGAATCCTTTGCTAAAAATCCTTTCGCCACTGCCCGCTGCTAGGGACCACTCGTATGAGGTTCAATTGAAATGTCATGACGTCGGCTATGACGTTGGATGACCCCAGGTTGTCATATTAGAAAGCCCGCCCCGTGACTCCGCCCACTGCCAAAATTCCCATGGCCTCTGCATAGCTGATAGGACTCCGAGGGAAGTTGTTTATGTACCAGACTGCTAGTCATGTTGTCCGCCTGAAAGTCAATAGTCCCTAGAGGAAGAAGGGAGCAAATGTTGCAACGCTAGAAACACTGCCCTCAACTCTAGCCAATTGATGTGCAGATTGTAATTCCAAATTCCATTCGCCACTTTGGGGGGTAGCGTCGACGCCTCCCCACCCTATCAGATCAGGGAAGCTATCCCCGTAATCAAGGCAATTGTAACGGCCTCCTTGAAAGGTTGTAAAGGTGAAGCCACCAGTTTAGATCTGTTTTGCATTGTTTTGTTAGTCTTGCTATAAGTGTTAGAGTGACCATGTTAAATGATCATTGTGCAAATTAGCAAACATAGACCCTCATGTGCAGCCTCCCAGGAGGGAATTGCAAGGAGGCTGACTTTGAGCCCAGTCACTCAGTACTAGAGTTTTGCAGTGACAAGGACAAGAGAAGACGTGATATGAGTCTGAAGTGACAATTTAATTTCTCTTTTCTGGGAAGAATCAACTGATGCGGTGTTCTGGTGCTCCTAAGAAGATTCCATTTTGTGATGGCTGGAAGTAAGCGAAAGTCACAAGTTTTTCCGGGAGATCCCTTAGGTGAACACACAGTTGAACTGTTGAGTCTCTGGCCTGCAGTAGTTGACGCCGGTGGCCGGAAGGAGCCAGTGGAGAGTGAGAAAACACCGAGATTCCTTGGCGCCTACTTGAATCCCTGCTGCCCCAGAGACAGGCATTTGGTACCAGATTTGGGTCTGAGGTCAGACCAAAGGGCAGGAGGGCTCCAGAAAGTGACTGGCCCCCAGCTGGAAGCCAAGAAATGATCGCTTGGATGCCCTGGCCATTTTGATGTGGTAGTATGCATCTGGAATCCTTATTGAGCACATCCAGCACATCCTTCTGCCTTTCTGTAAGGATCGATTGAAGGGCACCATTCGGAACTTTTCTTTTCTTTTCCTCCCCTGAGTATTGAGTCTAGAATTGGCCCAGTCCCTGTTTTCTTTCCTGTCTTTGGAGAACCTGGAGAATGATCCTGCTGGTCCGCTGGGACTGGTTGATGCTCTTTTTCTATCAGCTAGAGCATTTCTATAGCTGCTGGCTTCTGAGATGCATGGGTACATCTGGGAGTCTAGCCTGGGATGGGATAGAAGGGTATGTTGTAAACCTGGTAACCACGCTTTTTTGCCTTTTACCCACTCTTGGCATTTTGCCATTCCTGAGGCCTGACGACTTACCCCCGACTGCCTCCAGAGCAGGGACAGTCGGGCCTCCTCTCAAAGGTGCTGGAAAGAGTCACTCAGGAGTGTTTCCTGTCACACCCCTGTTGCGACCCTGTTGCGGAGGGCGCTGCCCTCCACCTCTGCCCTCCTCTGCCTCTAGCCCTCTGCAGACTGTGCCTGCATCCTTGGGTTGGGGTTTTCAACCACATGGGGTTTTCAACAAGGTTCTTCCCACCGCGGGTCTGGGGTGGAAAACGACCCCGACAGCAGACAGAGTCTTTCCTCTTGTTCACAATCGGGTACCTGGGGGTAAGGGTCCTCGGCCAAAGAGAGGAGTAATCAACGGGGAAGCTTTGAAAAGGAAGACTTGAAGGCCTTAGCGAGCATAGCAGGATTGTCTCTCAAGACAATAAGAGCACCGCTGAAGCCCATCATTTCCGAACCCTTCTGAGGAAATCAGCCTTTACGGATCTAGTTAACAATCGATGTTAGTGTTTAAGTTGCCGCGCTGTTCGAGACAGCTGCATCTGTAATTCAGACAGGGTAGGGTATCTCCCAACTTTGACTAGATCCCTCTGTAGACGGTAAAATGGGTCAAATAGTTCAGGGACCACACGGAAAAGCAGAGCCCTTGGAAAGCAGGCCTCAACAGACCTCGTTCATTAGCCTATCTGCCGCGACCCTCCCACTACCCACCAGCAGATGGAACAATCCTCTTGTAAATCCTAGAGAGAGAGGAGAGGGCAGCAGTAGACGAATGGTTGGGTTCAGACCGACCATTTTTCTGGCCACACACTGACAGCTTGAAAACCAGACTACCTTCTCAGACATTATAGCCAAATAGATAGAAATCTAATAAATATAAACATAAAAAGTTAGTTTCAGTTAGAAACTCTCGAAGCGCTCCAACCATGCGATGCAGCAGCAGCAAATAAACTAGACCTGAGGTAAAGAGGGGGATGGGTGGGGTGATTGTCTTGAGCTGTCTTTCTCGATTGCAAGATTGCAAGAGGCCGGCACAGAGCCGAGGATCGGCTCCGAACCCATGTGTAAGAACAAACGGCGAGATTGAACACCATCACATCCACTCTTCACGCTAGCACCCGAATTACAGGACATTTCCTAGCATACCCAATAACTTCTGCCCTACAGTACATACAGTTGTGTACACTTACCATAAATGTAGATGTTACGAGTGTATTCACTGTTGCAGTCATTACACTTGGGTTATCCTGCTGGCAGGCTACCCTCAGTCGGCCTGAATTCCGAAGTCTAGGTCCGGCATTGGTTGCTGTCGCCCCTTCCCTGACGTCAGTGCGCCAGGGGTATAAAAATGCAGCAGACGCCATTTTCTTCAATTTTTCTTGCCCCAGATGTCAGGTGCCCCCAAAAGGGAAGGCTAGAAATATGCCAATAAAAAATATGCCAATAAAACATGCATGCACCAAAATATAATATACCTTTCATCTACAAGCAAATACACCACATGGGGGATGGTGGGTGGGTAACCTGGACTGCAACAGTGAATACACTAACATCTACATTTATGGTAAGTGCACACAACTATTTCGTGTTTCACTGTTGCAATCATTACACTTGGGTTGAATCCCAAAGCTATGGTTGGGAGGCTGGAGCTAAATAGCATTAGGAGCGGCTATGAGGAACTGCAGTGGCAAAGCCTACCCTGGATTTAGAGTAGAGTGGTAAATGATGGTGCTTTGTAAAGGTGTGCACTGAACTCCAGGTAGCAGCCTCTAAAATGTCTTTGGTTGGTACTCCCCTGAGGAAGGCTGCTGAAGTAGCTGCTGCTCTGGTTGAATGTGGCCTAATGCCCTTGGGCACTGGCTTGCCATGTTGTGAGTAGCAGAAACGAATGCAGTGGCCTATCCAATTTGAAATGGTCTGCTTTGAGATAGCAACTACTAGTGGCATATACTGCAAGATCACAAGGAAAGGCTCAGTCTTTCTGAAAGCTTTGGTTCTGTTCAAGTAGAAACGTAGCAGTCTATGTCCAAAGAATGCAGAATTCTCTCCCCCTTATTCTGTGGGTTTGGATAAAAAAGTAGGCAGATGAATAGTTTGGTTAAGGGCCACACTGGACACTACCTTAGGCATAAATGTCGGGTTTGTCCTCAGAGAAACCCTGTCTGGATAAAAGATAATAGGTTCCACAGCCATGAGTGCCTGTAGCTCGGATACTAGTCTTGCAGAGGTTATTGCTAGGAGCAGAGCTGTTTTCCAAGATAAAAACTTTATATCAGCTGTAGCAGCTGGCTCAAAAGGGGACAGAGATTTTCCAAAACATAATGGAGGTCCCATGCAGGTATTGGTGATCTTCTTGGAAGCCTTAAGTTTTTGGCTCCTCTGAGGTATTGCCTTAAAGGATGAGAAAAGATTGGTGGCTCTATTGTAATGAGCCGAAATGGCAGAGGCATGAATTTTAATTGATGAAAAAAGGATAGGCCTTTGTCTAGCATCTCAGTTAAGTACTGCAAAATCTGAGGAATATTTGGTACTGCTGTGTCAATTCCTAGTGCCTGGTTCCAGGCACAGAATCTCTTCCATTTTCCAGCATAAGATTTTCTAATACTAGGCCTCCTGGCCTCCAAAATGACATCCTTCACCGCTATAGTGAGAGGTATGTTTTGTATGACATTATCCACCATGCTGCCAGATTTTGAGTTGGCTGTGCAGGATATGATTATTTTGTTGAGACAGTAGGCGAGGTATGAGGTAAGGTCCAGGCTGGGCATTGAGACAAGTTCCTTAGGACTGGATACCAGTACTGGCGGGGCCAGTCTGGGGCAATCATTTTTGGCTTCTCTTGTCTGACCTTTAGGAGTACCTTGGCGAGGAGAGGCAGTGAAGGAAAGGCATATACTGTTAAGTTTTTCCAGCTGAAATATAGGGCATCCACTTTCCATGCTTGTCTGTGATAAGTCCTTGTGCAGAATCTCTTTAGTTGGCAGTTGTGAGGAAAGACAAATAGGTCTATGTCCAGGCATCCCAATTTCCTTGTTATGTTGAAGACTTGTGGATCCAATTTCCACTCGTGGGGATCCATGAGGTTTCTGCTTAGACTGCCAGAGTATTTACCTTTCCTGGCAGGAATTGTGCCTGCAGATGTACTTGGTAAGTCAATGCTGTGTCCCACAAAGTCATGGCAAGTCCGCAGAGGGGGTAAGAATGAGTGCCTCCCTGCTTGTTTATATACCACATGACCGTGGTACTGTCTGTCTATCAGTAGTTGTCCCGGATGAAGAAGGTCCTTGAGGGCTGTCAGGGCATTCTGAACAGCTAGCATCTCTTTTTGATTGATATGTAGAAGCATTTGGTTGGTGGACCATGTGCCTTGAAAACATCTTCCTGCCATGTGTGCCCCCTCCAGGCATAATCTGATGCATCCATTGTCAATGTGCCTGGCTGGGGGTAAGGTGAATGGCTGTCCCATGTTCTGGTGACAGGCCTTCACCAACCATCGAAACTCCTGTTGCAGGCAGGGAATGAGTAATTATTCTTTCCAGGCTGTGGCAATGCAGAGTCCAAACACTTTTTAGGTACCACTGAAGTGTCCTCATATGCAGTCTTGCATATGGAATTGGTAGAATGCAGGATGCCATAAAGCTCAAAGCCTGCAGAATTTTTCTTGCAGATAACTGGGCCTTTGTTGCCAGTTTGAAATAGGTAGTCAGTTGCCTTTGTCTGGCGTGAGATAAGCCATCTGGGCAGTTGTATTTAAGCTTGCACCCAGGAATATTATCTGAGGGGGTACTAGTTTTGATTTCCGTTCGTTGATTGTGTACCCTAGGCATGGTAGTAATCTCTTCACAAAAGCCAGATACTGTAGTAGACTGTCCTTGTTCTCTGCTTGTATGAGGCAGTCGTCCAAGTAAGGATATATATTTGTATTCCTCTGTCTGCAGAATGCAATTACTGGTGCCACGCCACTTTGTGAAGACCCTGGGCGCAGTAGATGAGCCGAAGGGACAGTGCAGAGAATTTGTAGTACATTGAGCCAGCTTTGAATCTGAGGCATCTTTCCACATATTTGTCTGACTGGGACATGCAGGTATGCCTCTTTTAGGTCTAAAGTCACAAGCCAAGCCTTCTTGCCCAGCATGGGCAGAAGCTGCTTTAAGGTTAACATTTTGAATTTTGTTATATCCAGATGTGTTTAGAATAGATAGGTCCAGTATTGGTCTCCAGGCTTTGTCCTTTCTGGGTACCAAGAACAGTCTTGAATAAAATCCGTGTCCCTGCCCTTGTTCTGGTACTTGCTGAACGGCCCTCATGTCCATGAGGGATGAGACTTGTTTCTGTGTGTCTGCCCATTGGTTTTTTGGTAGGTCTGGCCAACCGTTTGCCCTTGGCAGGGTATGAAAGTGAAACCTGTAGCCCTGTGACACTAAGACCAATTTGTCCTGGGTTATTTTGTGCCAATTTTGGGAAAAAAAAGTGCTAGCTTTCCCCCTAAAGGTGCTGCCAGAAGATAAGTGCTTGGTGCAGGCAGGGGAAAGTCATTGGGACAGTTTCCTGTAAAGCTATGATTTGTCTTCTCCACTTTTGGAGGTAGAAGCACCCCATTGCTTAGACCTGTATGAGCCTTGGGGCTGGGATCTGCCTCTTGGGCGTCTGGATCTGCCCCTTTGTGGTCTGACACTGGAAAGGACCAATTCTTTGTAGGCCAGTGTCCGCTAAATCTTGGAGGTTGTACCTGTAAGAAATCCTTGACTGTTTGCATAGATTTAGCTTTGTCCACCATTTTCTTTAACACCTCTTCTGCTTTAACACCAAACAAAGTATGCTGTAATGGAGCATCTAATAATTTTGCTTTAACATGATCTGGTAGATTTTGTTCCTTTAACCAAGCATGCCTCCTAATGACAGAACCCGTGACAGCGGCCCTGCAGGAGGCCTCCAAAGAATCAAAACCAAATTGCAAAGTATGCTTTCCTACTTGCTCAGCTTCATGCAATAAATCCTGCATTTCTTTGTTTTCTGCACTTCAGAATTTAATCAATATTTTCTGCTTAAGCAGTGACATAATATATTGCTGATATTTGAGCATATGAAACTGACAATTTAAAGCCCTTAAAGCCAAGGTACCAGAGGTGCAAATCTTATTTCCCCATCTGTCTAATGCCCTAGAATCCCTGTCGGAGGGGGTAGGGTTTTTTTTTTGCAATGGATGCCTTGACCCCTTTGGGACCCTGAGAAATAGTTTCTGGGTTAGCAGCAGGGTTTTTGAAAAGGAATTTATGAGTGAGTCAGGCACCCGGTAGTACCTGTCCAGCTTAACAGGAGCTGGAGGTAAGGAGTCAGGGGTCAGACTGGACTCTGAAAATACAATGTCTAACACAGGCGGAATAGCTAGGTGCCTATGCTGTGGTAGTAAAAGGAAGTCCCAGAGCCTTTTCTTAGATTCAGAATAATCTTGGCTCTCCCAGTGGAAATGTTCCCTCATGGTATGCAAGGTTTCCCCTAAAGAGTAATCCTCAGGAGGAGAGGCTAAAGGGAAAGATTCTTCAGCATCAGAATCCTCATAAGGAAGAAGAGAGTATTCCTGATCAGAAGAGGAATCAGAAGAAATGTAAACCTGATCTGAAGATTCATATTCTGTCTCTTGCCTAGGCCTCTTATCAGGAGGGGGATGGGAACCCCTGATTAAAGTAATTAAGTCTTCGGCCATTTTGAGCATCTGTTTTTTGGGCAAGGAGGCCTGACCATGAGGCTGCTGTACTTGTTTCTTTGTCTATAAAGATGCTTTAGTCTTTGCCTTTGTAGCTGGAGTCGCTTTAATGTACAATTAAGTAGGTCTGAAAACACCCTCAGAAGCCGATGCCTGCTCAGCGGCTCCAGACCCATCTGAGGGAACCGTATCCGAAGGTCCAATACCTTGAGCTTCCAAGCAGCCTAGGTGACCCCACGTGGGAGTCTATAGCAGCCTGCGGGTCCAAAGTAGCAGGCGTCAGAGGCTGCGAAAGTGCCTCACTGAGATACGGTGAACCGGCGACTTGGTTAGAAGCCTAGCCGGTTTTAGACCTCGGATGCCTGTCCTTTTCTTTGCGTTTATGAATTGCGGTAGTCGGCTGGCTATCAGACAGCATCATGTAATTAAATCATCTGCCAAAATAGTGAAATGCAAAATCGTACCGGCGCTTTATAGTGCGTTGGTTAAATCTAGCACAAAACCGACAAGCAACGTTGTGGTCAGGGCCTAGACAAGGAATACAGTAAGAATGAAAATCCTTATGAGGTCTGCTTCCCACATTCTGTCATCTGTACGGAGCAAGAAAAATAGTTTTCCCCAACGGGGTACTTAACTTTTAATGAAGGCTTCGGATCTGAAATTCGAACACAAATCTCAGGAGTCGGCCGACCGGCACTTGCGAACTGCTTTTGCTTCGGGCACCGCGCAGCAAGAGACTGCAGAAAATGGCATCGGCTGCATCTTTTATACCCCTGGTGCACTGATGTCAGGGAAGAGGCGACAGCAACCGATGCCGGACCTAGACGTTGGAATTCAGACCAACTGAGCGTAGCCTGCCAGCAGGATAAAGTGTAATGACTGCAACAGTGAAACACAAAGATCATCATGTAGATATCAATAAACACTAAACCAAACTAAGCGCTAATGGCTGCATACAAACCACAAGTCACTAGCATCACATCTATGCATACCTTATTTTTCCCGCTATGGCTATCGCATCACCTGTGAAGTTTTTGTCCATCTCAACTAACACCACTTCCCCTCTGCAAAAATGAGTCTTTTACAAAGAGGATATCTGAATAAATTAATTTGCTGTCGGTGTTGTAAATCCATGTACATTCACATGCATCTTTTGCATTTGTAACCACCACTACATGTATTAAATCACGTTTGTAGCCACCAGCCTTTGCTTCTGTTGTGTTTAGTTTTTGCTCTTGTATCCTGACTCAAGAATTTTTCACCCAAGCTGTGACTACACTTGGTCTGAGTGTATTACCCCAGTAAATCAAATTTCAAATAAATCACAGCTGGCTTGTTTCTCCTACAAGCTTACCGATAGCTCCCTCCTAGGAATCCCCAGTGTCACTAGAATTTGGCCTGGCCAGGCTAGTCAGTGACCTGGGCTGCCAGCCATTTGTCTAACAATTGTGATTGAGGAGTCTTATGGGATGACTGGTTACTGTACCTTCATATGGCAGTGACTCACTGAGTAAACTGATAACTTCATTCGGCCCAGTGTCAGAATGCCTAGGCAGTGTTAACCCACCACGGTTAAATGGGAAATGTGTTTTTAAATATTAGCAATGACACAAAGCACACTTCTTTGTTGGACAATCAGGAGACTAGGCACTATTCTTACAAGGCGCATGGAATAATTTTCAGTTACTGACACTTCCATGCAGTAAAGAGAGGGTGAGGGTGGTACACTCAAGTGAAATATCCTTGCAACATGAAACATTAAGTAGAGGTAGTTTGCCGGAGTTTGGTAGCTGAAGTAATCCTATGGTACTTACCAAAGAGACTCTGCATTTCCCTGTGCTCTGGTCAAATTTCCCCTTTTCAATACTACACATTTCTGTTGAGGCTGCTAGTCTAACCACACCAATCTCCAAGTAAAAAAAAATAATGCTAGGAGTACATTTAAAGTTCTGAAACTGGAGTGGTATGTGAAGACAAAATATTTGCATACTATGTAAAATGAGAGTGTGCATTTGCCACTTAGCTTTTGCTTAAATATCCAGATTATAAATGCCTGTGATCCAAGAGAAAAGCATATTGTGTTTTGTACATTATCACATTTGCTTTTAACATTTTACTGCAGTATTCTGGGTCAGCACTGCCATTTTCAAACAAATACTGAAAAATCGACTCTTCCTGGCTATATTCCTGCTCCATAACCTAACCTGTTCACTCTCCTTATACGATTACTAAACTACACCTTTTGCCAGTAGACAGATACTTTCTCCATAATTTTTTTATTTTTTTATTTTTCACTTGTTGATACTGGAACAATACTGATTTATATATCTGATTGAATTCTGCTCTAATGTATATTTTCTGTATATATATTACTGTAATCAAACTATATTCCTGCTTTTATGTATATGTTCTGTATGCTACTGGATTTATGTATATGTTCTGTATGCTACTGGATTTACTATCTAACACTTTCTACTTCTGCACCAATTTAGGTTTACATATTTTCTGTGTCTATATTCTTGGAGCTTTTCTCCCCAGGCTTCCGCTGAAAATGGGCCCTTGGGCTCAGTGGACTTTCCCAGTAAACAAATGTAATAAATGTCATTGGTTGCTTTCTAGGCAAGTTTAATACACGAACTGCAGAGAGTTGCAAATGAATGTGATCGAGAGATAAGTGTAAAACTGAAGTACTTTTAAAAAGCTTCAGTACATCCAGATCACACTGTCATGTTGATAAAGTAAATGCAGTGGCTGTATCATGCAAAGCATAAAGTTCCAGCCTCTTCAGCAAAAGGATTAAAGGCACAGACAGGCCTTTAGTCAGATCTGGCTACAGGATCTTACCAATTAGGTTTTCCCAAGCTTCCTATCCATCTTATTGCACAGCTGGCAACTATTGGAGAAGTGATACAAACTAAATGGTAGTTAGATGGATGAAAAAAATGGCTTAGTTTGAGTACACAACAACATCCTGTATGGCCGCCAGAGTCCAAAACAGATTTTTGATTTTACTGCACCTCCTCCAAGGGCCTTAACATGATCACCTTGCCCTTTTTTGCTTTTTAATGGCAAAGCAAAGATCCCTGCTAAAATATCAACTTCAAACATTCTTTCTGGCATTTTTACAAGGGCACTTGCCTCTAAAGACAATAGTCCTGATAACCACTTTCCATTGTGATTTGCCTTAATAGTAGTGAACCCCCCCCTCCAAAATGGGTGCTTACCAAAGCTGTCATGGTGATGGTATCAAACATTATAGGATAGTCTTTTGCACAAGCTGGTGCAAAGCTCTAGAAGTCAGGCTGGATGGTTACACATCTGCCTGCAGTTTAATCCCATGCTGTGGATCTACAGCAGTAACCCCAACATAAATCTTATGACAGCACAAAAAACTATTTACAAGCAAACCACATGCACAGATGTCTACCTCAGACATAACCAGTACTGGCCCACACAAAAATTGAGAGCCTGGAAAAAAAAAAAAGGCAATGTGACAAAATTTACTACCAAAAGCCTTCACTAAATGGCCACAATCCCTACTAAAAAGCCAGTGCATACAACTTTAACAACATTTCCCCAAATGCATACAACTAACAGCATTTCCCCAATGTGACAGAAGTAAAGCAACCCCCCTTCTCCCCTGTTTTGAATAGCAAAATTAAACCTACTTGCTTGTCGTACAGGCAACTCCAGTGGCTCAGACATTGTGATCTGAAGAAGAGTTGAAACAAAATTCGCAGTTTTCTGGCCCTAGAAGGAAGAGAAAGCATGAATGTGTTTTCCATAACAGACCAACTTTTAAGCATTAATCTACCACAAAAAGTTTGGGCCAAGTGATAAGACAGACATCTGGCAAGCCCCTTAGTGCTTATGACACAAGTTTTACAGACTAACCCAGAGTCAAGTCTGCTGCACAAAGTACACAATTATCAATTCTGCAGTCTAAACTGCATTGCATTAAAAACACAGTAAAACAAAATCACAACAGGACAGAATACAGAACTGTGAAAGGGACCAACACTACTGCATAAATACCAAAAACAAAAGAGCAGGAAGCATTTCAGTCAAGGTACAAATACAGCAAAGCAATAGTACGTCTGCCAGTTTTAAACTGATGTACAGAAAATCCCTCAAAAAATACCATTTGGGTAAAAGACTCGCAACAGAAAGGGAAGACAACCCTGGCACAAAGAAAAGGAAACCGTGCAAACTACTATAGCACAACATGCATCTTAAGGACAAACTAGTAGGAAAAAGCATTACTTTTATCTCATGAGTAGAAAACATGAGAAGTTAGAAATGAGACTACCCTAACTGTCCAAGAAAAAAACTAGAATGCACATGACACTGACTGAACATACCAGTTGACTGCCAGAATACCGAAGCTCTGAATAAAAAGTCATAAGGCAGACATTTCTTATAACTTAGGTATGTGTGTACTGTAGCATGAAATGTAATTGCTTAAACATTTCAAACTCAAACTAATGCACTAACCAAAGAGGGAAATGGCTAAGTTACGAATGCCAAATACACTGTGCCAAAAAAATGGGAGGGGGAAGATAACCAAGGAAGCATCTGTTCCAACAGGAACACACCAAGAAAAATGCAGAACAGAAACATTGAACACAGACTTGAAAGGGACAAGAACCATAAACACAGACTTGAAAGGGACAAGAACCATAAACAAAGGAACATGATTGCCAGAAGAGCCTGTGGGCATTTCCACTGCTGACTTGCACATCTGAAGCTGTAAGGAAACCGGGATGAGACCACTTCTGAAAGTTGATTTAGAACACCAGATTGTCAGCTGTTCAGCTACTTCAGTGACAGTTTAGGTAAAACATGGCAAACATGAGCATGCCTTCAATGACTGAGCTGGGCCAAGTACCTGCTGCTCAGAGCCCATAAAGTGACTGGGGTGAACATTGATCTTCACCTCCACTAAGGGCAGCTGGCATGGATGGTGGTCACACTGCTGAATTCGAAGAATCATTCCAACACCTTGCATAAAATAGAGTTTACATAAATGTGGACAGTGAAGACTCCACTGCCTTGCAAGGTGAATCTTGAGGGAAACAAAAAAGCCCTGCTCCTGTAAAGGGGGTTTGTTTTGATATTCAATGTCAGAAGTCTGATTAGAGGGTTGGCACAGCTTAGACCCACCTGCCTATAGGTCTCTGTCCAAAGGATGGGAAGGACCACTGGCTTTCTACACCTTTTCAAAACCAGACTACAGCCCTGGGCAAAAATCTAAGTACGGACTCTTGCCTACAAGACAGCAAGTGAGAAAACATGGAAGCCCCCACACACAACACAGAAGAGTGCAGTGAGCTCACCTGCAGCTCTTAGAATGCACACATTGCACTGTGAAGTGGTACAGAAAGAATGATTACACTAGTTGGGTATTAAGCTGTGGCAAGCAGACAGCCAAAAATAAAAAAAAAAAAAAAAAAAAAGTTATGTACTTACCATAACGTTCCATATTTGTTGTCCATCTCACCATTCATTTTTACTGGATGGGTTCGGAGCCGATCCTCTGCTCTGACTCAGCCGAATACACCAGCTCGAAGTCTCTACCTTGGCTCGTGGCAGAAAGGTATCCCCCATCATGCAGTCATGCAATTCCCCAGATCTTGTTTGCTGCCAACCATAAATCTGACTAAACTAGAAATGATACTTCAGGTATAGAAACAATGAAAACAATGAAAACTACAAAGGTGCACCTTAGTAAGGAAGGAAACCTCACCTCTAAGAGGACTCTGCTGGGGGACCGTGGGAGAGTCATAAGAATGAAAGGAGATATGAACATGGAACATTACGGTAAGTACACAACTTTTGCTACATTGTCCTCTCTCGCCTTCACTCATTGGATAGGACAGATTCCCTAACACCATGTCCCTGGGTGGCTCACAGAATAATACCTTTGGAGTGCAGTGGAACCAAAGGAAGCCCCATCCCTGGAGGACAAATCCACTTTGTAATGAGTAAACGTACGAGAAGCTGCCCAAGTAGCAGCAGCACAAATACTATCCATTGACAATCTGGCCAGGTAAGCAGAGGATGTTGCTAATGCTCTGGTCGAGTGGTCTCAACTTTGAACAGTAAATTCCTATTACCGGAGAAGTATATGAAGGTAATGCAATTGGAGAGGCAATCTGAAAGCATAATTTTAGAAACTGGCATGCCCTTTGCTTCAGAAAAGGGCATGAAAAAAGTTATGTACTCACCATAACTTTCCATCTGAGTAGTCAATTTGTCAGCAACCTGTGGGTTCCGGATCCGAGCCTGCACCTTACCAAACTAAAGATCCGAGCTCCAAGTGCCACCCCCTTACCCATACTACACTATAACCTCCTTCCAATCCTCAGATTGGGTTTGCACCAGTGTGACAACAACTTAAGATACCAAAAACCTGACCCAAACACATACACAAAGCTAGACTCAGAACATAGAGCCCAAACAGAGAAATAAACCACCCAGGTCAGGGGGGAGGGAGGGAGAGAAGGTCTCTGAAAAATGAATTCTAACTACTCAGATGGAACGTTACAGTGAGTACATAACTTCTTTATCTGAAGTAGTTAACTTCATTTGCGCTACCCATGGGACAGAGTGCCCAGCTACCCATGGGACAGAGTGCCCAGCTACCCATGGGACAGAGTGCCCAGCTACCCATGGGACAGAGTGCCCAGCTACCCATGGGACAGAGTGCCCAGCTACCCATGGGACAGAGTGCCCAGCTACACAATCTTGGGAAGCCCTTAAGGAAGGATATTCCGGAGCACAGCACAGCCAAAGGAAGCCTTTCCTCTAGACACCATATCCAGCTTATGAGTAATGACGTGCGAGAGGAAGCCCAGGTAGCTGCTGAACAAATGTCATCCAGGGAAACTAGACCAGAATGCAGCAGAAGTAGCCATAGAATGGGTAGAATAAGCATGAATCCGTTCTGGTAATCCAAATTCTTTCTAAGCTTGTAAAACGCAAAGCGAAATCCATTTATTTCAGCCCTACATACTACACAAGTTTCCCTACTACATAATTACTTCAGCCCTGGGTCCTCCCTCCCTGCATTTAAGTAAAAAGGAATTTTCTCCAATAAATTCCCCGAAGGCACCTTGAATCCCTGCTGCTTGCCTGGCACACTGAAAACTACCATTGAAGGAGTCCCCCCTACAAGACTGAGTTAATGTGCTTAAAACAAAACTTACTGTACACTTGCTGTGCTATTTCCAAGTCTGATCTCCTTGTGGGCACTCCAGCAGCCTACCACAGACTGGTTTACTCCCTCCCCCTTCTAATTCCCCCTAACCTACAACGGGTTTAATAATTTCTCTGCTACTTACATTTTCTACACTAGGTGGCAGTCTCTGCCTATACAACCCCTAGCCTTTCAGTTCTTTCCCAGCTGGTTTCTAGTCTTACTCTAAGTGGCTGAAATTCAACTTCATTAAACATTTTTTCAACTTGCACAATCCTCTTGCAAAGCTAACCTACTCTACCTTGCCTGGCACTTTTAGCTCAAAACTTTCTATTATAGCTATTAAACACTTAGCTGATACTTTTTCTACTGCACTTGTCCCACTATGTTCGCCCTGCAGGCTCACTCCACTCCCCTACCCCCAATTTCCACCCACCCCCAGCACTCAGCTTTATTCGCCCATTACCTCACCCCTCAGCCCAATTAGCCAATACCTTTCCTCTCCTCAATACCCCTTCCCTCACAAAACCCTCCCTCACAAAACCCTCCCTCACACTCCTACAATCACATCCCACCGTCATACTTAGACCCTCCCCCACTGTTCTATAATTCAATATAACTCAAACTTTAAATCTTCCTCCCTTAATTCCTGTAACTAATACTTCTACACATTCTCATTCTCAGTCATAACCATCAATAACCTTTAAAATCCACATTTCTCTCTTTATAATCCACATCTCTCTCCTCTAACATGTTCTCTAAGTCACCACATCCTACAAGCCCCCTACCTCATTCTTCTGTTACTCATTCCCTTATACCAAGCAACCTCTTATTCCTCCCATGCCTGTCCAATACTACCAACAAAAACTACCTCCAAAATATACTCTCATACCCTCAATCTTCCTTTCATTTCCACTTCATCTCCCTTCCCTCATTCAATACAAACATCTGCATCTATTCCATCCAAAAATCTTCTACAAGCCCAAGATAGTGTTTTCTACTCCCATCTATAATCTTCCCAAACCTACACCTTCCAAACCAAAATGCCGAAAGGATGTAGTCTCCTACAAACTAATCCAAGCAGGTGACATCCATCCTAACCCTGGTCCCATAACCTGTAACTCCACCAATCCCACATTTTTCCACCCTTCATAATACCCTAAAGATATTTACAATGAACACAGAGTCTTAACAATAAATCTCACCTATTCCTCACCTGGCTAAGTCATAACCAACCGGACATCCTAGCCATATCTGCAACCTGGCTCAAACCCTACATCTCTGATTCAGAGACCCTGTCCCCAGGATTTCATATTCTCAGAAATGACAGAGTACATAAAAAAGGTGGCGGCACTGCCCTAGTCTATTCTAATCAGCTCACATTAATTCCCCCCCCAAATTCCAATCCCAGAACACTGAAGTAATCGCTGGACTATTAAAATTAAACCAGCATAAAAATATTTGCTTCATTGCCCTCTCTCTCTCCAGATAATATATCAATACTTGAAAACATTCTCTTATGGGCTTCCACAAAAAAAAAAAAAAATCAACTGAGACTTGCATCTTAGGAGATGTAAATATTGATTGGAATAAACTCAATTGCCCCTCTTCCTCCTTATCCAACCTCTACAATTTCACTCAATCCTCATCACCTGACCTAGCAAAACTAATCCCCCAGGATCCACCTTAGACTGGATCCTAGTCTCTAAAAGGTATCTGGGATTGTAACAGAGTTGGTTATTTTATTAGGGTTAGTGACCATCTCTCCCAGCCTTCATTCATCGCTCCACTAGCTCTTCCCCATACCAGCATCAATTTAACCAAACTCGCAACCTTTGCAACTTCAGAACCACTACTTTCTCAAATATATTCAAACAAATGAACTGGCGTATTCTAAACTCCTCCCCCTCGATAAAGCTATAGGCCATTTCAGCACAGTCTTCCTTGGACACTTAAGTCCCCCTAAGAAATATAAGGATCAAACATAACCGCTTCATGGCTTTCCAAAGAGACCAAACAAATTATGCACCAAAGGAACAAACTATGGAAACTTCACCAAAAAACAATCTACCCAATACCTTGCTTCACTATAAAACAGCTCCACAACCTTGCAAAACAGCTAATCAGCAAGGACACAAAAGCTACCATACTAAGCATCAGTCAAATAACTATAATAATTCAAAATATTTCTGGAAGTCTATAAACTCACTTCTACAGCCAGGCTCAAAAACAAATCCCTGTCCCAACCCAAGTAAAACTGACCTTGAACTAGGCTCCAAATTCAATTTTCATTGAAACAATCAATGCCCTCAAAATCTTTTCCCAGCAATAGCCCAGCTAACCCTCACCCCCCCCCCCAAACCCACCAAAGTACCTTCCAAATCTGTTAGAGCTTAAATCCATCTCCACAACTCGTAAAAAACTATTGAAGCTTAAACCTGTCTCCACAGCTCATAAAAAAACTCCTATCGAAACTCAAGCCCTGCTCTAATGCATCCAACATCTCCTAGTCCTAAAACTTGATGCAGATGGTATTGCTCTCACAATCACCATTATAAACAGATCAATAAAAGAATCCTATGGCCCGAACTCTGGCACTCAGGCTTCATTCTCCCTCTTCATAAGGGAGGAAAAAATACCAGCATCTCAAACTTCCGCCCTATTCCCTTACTCTCCTCTATATCTAAAATCCTTGAAAAGTGCATCCACCTCCAACGTATGCCATTCCTGACCCAAAATAACCTTACACCAACTCAGCATGGCTTCCGCCCTGGCCACAGCCCCACAACTGCTCTAATCTTTCTTAGATGCCGTCAATCAAGCTAGAGTTTCAGGGCAGCTAGTTTCTACAGTTCTTTATCTGTCCAAGGCTTTTCACACCATCTCCCACAACCATCTTCTCCATCACCTCTCTAACCTTCACATCTCACCTAAAACTCTATCCTGGTTCTCCAGCTATCAGACAGATCTCAGGCTGTCAAATGGAAAAACACCATTTCTTCCTTCTTACCCACCCCTACTGGTGTCTCACAGGGATCCATCCACGGACCCATGCTATTCAACATCAATAACTTTCACGCTGCTATTCTTGACACCAAAATCATTCAATACGCGGATGACTCAACCCTAGTCTGCTCTGCCTTAAACCTCCCCGAATTGCTGTCAAAAACCCAAACTGCCCTCTCAAAAACTGAACACTGGATGCACCAAAATCACCTCTCTCTCAATGCTAACAAATCCAAGATTCCTGTATTCCCACAAAGAACCACTCCAATAAAAACAACTTCAAAATCCTTAGCCAAACACACCTACAGAAGTCACCTCTGCTAAACTACTCGGCATAATTGTTGATGAACACCTAAAGTTTGATATACATGAACAAAAAAAAAGCGAGGTATGTTATGTAGGAACAATCACTTTCTCTCCAACACAACTAGGCACACTCTGGCCTCTACTTTTCTTCCTTCCTTATTATATGGTGCTCCTCTCCTAACCAACCTGTCTTCCTCAAAACTAGAAAGCTGCTACAATAAAATCTCTAAATTTGCCTCCAGATCCAAAAATTCCACTCATCACTGCCTTACCCTACTAGCCCTGAAGTGACAAACTACCAAACTATCTTGATTACCTATGACTCTATTGCGCATGCACATGTTTTTCAGCCTACAAAATGCCCCGCTCTAATATCCTTCCACCTTATATTCCCAATAGAGCCCTTAGATCTGAGCATCAGAACTTAATTGCTATTCATAAACCTAAACCTCCTACTGGCCAACTGCTCCTCTCCTATACTCTTGGCAAAAAATTAATTCCCTTCCTTCATCAAGAACCACCCCAAACTCTGAAAATTTCAAGCCCCTGCTTTATAAACACCTGTCTACCAAACATAAATGCCCCTGCCTCCTCCCTACTTGATCTTTGATCACTTCAAGCACAAGTGTCCCCATATGGACACAAGCCCTATATTCCTCCTACATACATTATTACAGCTCTATCAAATTGCCCTGCAATCTCCTGCAGCTTTATCCCTCTACTTAATTCTTCTACTCCTACAGCTATACTTGCTCAACAAAACTTGTAAATTGTAAATATTATAAATATAGAGTACTCCTTTCTTCTCTAATAAGTGCACATAAGGCACCTCCACTATATCTCAATTCCTGTAACTTCTCAATACATGTAAATATATACACAACCTTAACACTCAGGTTTCAGAGTTACAAAGAATTACTGCTTACCTATTCTAATGTAAAAAGCTCAATTATAATCAGTTCTATAAGAATTATAATCTGGTAGTCTTGTATTCCTTGTAATCATATTTGTAAACTGTTTAATTCATTCTAAAACCTTGCTTGTGATTCTTGTAAATCTTGTGTAATCTGATTTAATGCATTCTCGGAGCTTTTCTCCCCGGGCCTCCACTGAAAATGGGGCATGTTGACCCAGTAGACTTCCCCAGTAAACCAACTGGAATAAATTTAGCAAGAGTCACCTTCGAAACTGGTTTCCCTAAAAAAGGTTTAGCAAAGAAAACAAAAAGCTGATCAGATTTATGGAAAGGTTTGGACCTATGCAAGTAATAACAGCCTGTGGACATCCAGCAAATGAAGTTTGTATTCCCCTTTATTTTGAAAATTAGGGAAAATTACAGGCAAATTAATAGACTGATTAATGTTGGACTCCAAAGCAACTTTAGGAAGAAGACTGGTTAGTCCTGAGAGAAACTATCCTTATGAAAAACTAGGTATGGGGGCTTCATACATAGAGCTTGAAGCTCTGACACTCTCCTGGCTGAAGCGATAGCTACCAGAAAGGCTGTCCTCCACGACAAGAATTTCAATTCAACTGATGCTGTGGGCTCGAACTGGAGTGCAACTAAAAGCCTGAAGAGCAACCGTTAAATCCCACAGAGGAGGATTTTTGATAGGTCTCAGCAGAAAAGTACCTTTAATAAAGATCTTGCAAATACTGGCAGCAGCTAGAGAACCTGAATTTTCTCCTACATGAAAATGGGACACAGCTGCCAGCTGAACTTTCACTGTGGAAGAGCTGGTCCCTTGCTGGAAAATCTGAGACAAACAGTCCAACACTGCTGGAACTGAAGCAATAAAAGAATCCAGATTTCTTTGAGAAGCCCAAATGGAAAAACGTTTCCATTTACTACTGTACACTTTCTGGTAGAGGACTTGTGCCGCTACCAGAATGAATTTTACTGGGGAAGGATACCAGGAGTCCTGGCAACTAATGGAACTGGAGCAATCGAGATGAAAGCTTGAAGCTGTCCAGATTCAGAAGAGGAATTCCAAGGGATGACGAATGAGATCCAGAATGGGTTCCAAAATCCAGGACTGAGCTAGATGATGAGACTAAGCAAGGGAACCAAACTTGAAGAGGCCAGAATGGGGCAGAGGATAACCCTGCTCCACAACAGACAAGCTTTCTGTAAGCATTTTGTCATGAGAGGAAGTGGGGGATATGTATAAAGACCAGGTGGCCAAGCGAGTCTCTGGGGACTTCCCCAGTCAGGGGAATCTGAGCGAAAAACTCGCAGCACTTCACATTGGACAGCGATGCAAAGAGATAGCAGCAATGCTGACCCCACCTGAGGAAGATATGTTCTGCTACACAAGGGTTCAGAGACCACTCGTAAGGCGAAAGAATAGTCCTGCTCAATTTGTCTGCCAAAGTGTTGGACCGACCTGGGATGTGCGTTGCTATCAGAAAAAAATGGTTGGTTGAGATCGGCCATTCCCACACACTCACAGCCTCTTGACGTGGATAGGACCTGGTTCCCCCGTTTGATGTAGCAGACCACTGACGTTCTTCGACTGGATCGCAATAGTTCCCAGAGGAAGAGGTATGAAGGACCTGTAATGCTAACAGGACTGCTCTCATCTCTAGAACATTGACATGCAGAACGGTCTCGCTTGGGGTCCACATGTCTTGGACAGTCCTGCCCGAGCAATTACCCCCCCACCCTAAGTGGGAAGAGTCAGTGGTCATTGTGGCTTTGGGCAGAGGCGTAACAAAGGGGCACGCCTGTCAGATCCTGGGATTGAAGCCACCACGAGAGAAGCTTTGCACACTTGGCTTAGACGAATCGGAAAGTCTAGAAACTGATAGAGACCACTGAACGTGTAACGTCCACTGCAACACACTTTTAACACACTTGCATGCTGAAGTGCACAAGGAACCCGATTTATAGCGGTTGCCATGGACCCTAGGGCTCTCAGGACCAACTCCGCTGGGGGTGCAGGAGTTGGAAGAAGCACCAAGACATGAAGGGCCAGGCTCCCAAGTGTCTGGGGTCAAAAATATCCTGGCCTGAAGAGAAACCATTCTTGACCCTATGAAGTCTATAATTTGAATAGGTTGGACAGAAGACGACTTTGGGTTTATTGAGATACCCAGTCAATTTAACAGAAGAAATGAGTTTCTGGCAAGCACAAGTTGATGCCTGGTGGGGGTGTGAGAAGTCAGTCATCCAGGTACGGGAAGACCTGAAGCCTCAGGTGGGCCGCTACAACTGCCATGACCTTGGCAAACACCCTGGGGGGCTGTGGCGAGACCAAAAGGTAGGACCCCTGAACTGATAGTGACTGGCTCCTAGCCGAAAGCGGAGGAACCTCCTGGATCGCCTGTCCATCAGAATATGGAGGTACGCATCCTTGAGGTCTATCGAGCACATCCAGTCTTCCTCCTGCAAGAACGGCAGGGATGGCTTGTAAAGTGACCATCCGGAACTTTTTGGCAAATGACAGGTTCATTGTGAATAGGTACAGGAGCAGTCTCAAGTCCCAGTCTTTTTGGCACCAAAAAGAACCTGGAATAGATGCCTGATCCAGACTGGTCTGGGAGCACTAGCTGGATTGCTCTTGTCTAGCAGCTTTTTTTTTTAATTTCCAAAGCTGCCTCCTCCCTTTGAGCGGGTGGGGCGTCTGGGAGGCGCCTTGTGGATAGGGGACTGTTTATGAAGGGGAATAGAATAGCCTCTGGATATTATTTGAAGCACCCAGCGATCTGACGTGATGAACTCCCACTGGGCTAGGTGCCTCGAAAAACACCCCCCGACCACCTCCAGAGAGGAGCAGTCTGGCAACCCTTCAGGGCTGCTGGGCAGGTAGGTCAAGGGTTCCCGTGGCCAGAATTTTGTCCCCCTCTGCCTCTGGGCTGACGTCCACCTTGTCCCCCTCTGCCTCTAGGGGAGGAGGAGTCCGAAGCGTTCCGGGACTGCTGAGACTTCCAGAACCACAACTTCTGCCCTTGCTGGTTCCTGGTGAAGGACATTTGGAGGGTTGGAGAAGCAGATCTCAACGGCAGACAGCATTTTCCCGTCCTACTTGCTCTGCACTAGCATATCTTGGACGGTCTTACCGAACAGGGTTGAACCATCAAAAGGGGCATTTGCAAAGGATGCCTTGAAAGGTTCCGAAAAAAATCGCAAAGCCGGAGCCAGGAATGACATCTCATGGCAATACCGGACCAGGCCGCCCTAGCAGCTCCCTCAGTGGCATGGAGAGCGCAGATGCATGAACTTATTCAAAACAGACAAGAGTGGCCATACGAGCAGAGAATGCCAGTTTATCCTCGGCCGAAATGGACTGGAGACTCCGCACACTTTCAAAAGGTCACGCTGAAATCTAATTACGTGGGCCATGTAATTCAGCGCCATTATAGCAAAGGTAGCTGAAGCAAACATCTGCTTTCCAAGATAATCCATTGCCCTAGACCCCTTGTCAGGAGGATGGACCAAAGAACTTTCCTGGGCCAGTTCCTTTTGGCGGCTGCCACCACCACAGTATCAACTGGGGAGCCCTTACTCCAAGTGTGTTTATCAGCTGGAGGGCTCAATACTTTGGCCATGTGGGTATTGGCTCTACAGTGTGCGGTTCCTTCCAAGCTCTGGTGGAAATAAGATCGAAAGTGTCAGCCGGGGGGACAGAGGTAAATGGGCCTGTGAAGGCCTCCAGAAATACTGACTCGCCAGAGGAAAGTTTTTGGGCGGACCAGTCCCCCCTCTGGCGATAAATTTCCATTAGGTCTCCAAAGGAGATGCCTTCAGGGGGTAATCTGGGGGAATCTTCCCCTTCCTCCAAGTCAGTATCCTCTGTGAGGAACTCAGAGGAGTCCATGTGCCTCCTCTTGCACTGGCATTTGCAAGGCATCCCTCGGGGAGGGCTCTCCAGGGCGGCTTCACAAACAAACACAGTCTCCTATTCCTCAAGGGGAACCATCTGGGGCATATTGGACACAGGCTGTCCCTGGGAGGACTGGATGATTGAAGACAAAGTTGAGGGGGCAGGGGCGGACTCAGGAGGAAAGAGTGAGGGGTCTATCTTCAAGAGAACCCTCTCCAATACGTCAAAAGTTGGAGAACTAGCTTCCCTGAAACTGATTGGGTGGGTAGCCGTGCCTCTCTGATCCAAGGGGATCGAAGCAAAGGCCAGAACAGCTGGACCCAGAGGGATGGTATGCCCTGACCACAACAGGGCTGATGACACTCCACCTCGGATCAGACGCCCAGATCTCAGCTCAGAGCTCGGATCGGACAGTGGATCTGGACTAGAGGGCATGGCCGAAGTAGAGGTTGGAGGAACCATCAGTGCCGACCCCCTAACTCCAGGGCTCCTTGGATCCATGGACTCTGGAACCAGAGGGTGGATAGGAGAATGGATAGGAAAAGGAGCTATCGGGGCAAATGTCTCAGCCGAACTCCCCACTCCAGCTGGGTGGAGCCAGCAACACTCCCACCTGCAATTGATTTTGCAGGAACCTTATCTGGTCCATGTCAGCTTCAGAGGCCACTTGCGGCTCTTAAGGACACCAACACCAGCTGGCAGGGCCGATTAGGATGACCTCGAAGCGGGCTGAGCCTCATCCTCAGGGGGAAATCGTGGAGAGCACAGCCAACGGGAAGACCGCCTAGCAACTTTCTCTAGCGTAGAGATCATGGGGAGGGTGACAGATCAGAGTCCGCTTGCCTCTTGCAACACCTCTCCCGGTCTCTCTCTCGCTCCTTTTCTTTGCGTTCCACTTCCAAACAGAGCAAGAGAGGCCAGGAAGGAGAGAGTCCCAGACAAGGTAGGAGGGCCGGAAGCCTGTACAACCACAGCCATGGCTGACTACGATGCTGCAGAAGTGGTAGATTCAGCAGGCAAAAGACCTGCCAAAATCAGCTTGGTCCTGCGATCCCACAGGGCCTGGGGGTTGAATGCTGCACATCATCTTGCAGCCCGATGTGAGATGAGGAACCCTAGACAAACCACACAGTAAGTGACCATCGGCCAGTGACAGCTTATGGCCACATTGTGCACTTAGAAAAGGTCTGCTTTTGTGTCTCCGACATTCTAACTAGGCTAACTAGCCAAGCACACGCACACACACACGCCAAGGGTAGGAAAGAGATGCCTACACTGGGTGAAAGTTATAAAAAGAACTTTCCTTCTCTACAACCTTTTAAGTGCAAAACCCGATGTTAAAGGGAAAAGGGATAAACTAAACGCTCACAAGCCACACAAAGTTTGCTAAACTAACTATATCTGCTTGGAGCTCAAGAATCCACTGCTGGCTAAGCCACAGCAAATAAGACCAGAGGATTGGAAGGAGGTCACAGTGTAGTTTGGGTAAGGGGGAAGAGCTTGGATCTTTAGCTTTGTAAGCTGCCGGCTCAGATCCGTATCGAATCTGGAACCCACAGGTTGATTAGCAAAATGAAGTTCACTACTTCAGATCAATTCTGTTTTCCAGAAATCCTTAGTTCTATGCAGGTAAACTCTATGCTGCCTATGCACATCCAATTGAAGTTTGTACTCTGCCTTGTTGCTATGATTGGGAAAAAAAACACGATCAATTTAGATTAGTACATAGGGATACTCTATGGAAAATCAGCTGGCAGCTCGATTGACAGAGCTTGCAACTCAAACTATTCTTGCAGATGTAATGGCTACCAGGCGAATAGTTTCCAAGAAAGGAATTTGATATCACAAGATAAGGGTTTAAAAGAAGGTAATGTTAGGGGAGTCTGATCATTTTCAAATTCAAATCCCATGGAAAAGAGGTTTTATGGGAGATCTTAATACTTCACAATTTGCTTGACATCCGATCAGGAGCATATTCACCAATGTGGAAATTTGACTTTGCAGCTAGCTGAACTCTGTAGCTGTTGCAGAGCCTTGCTGAAAAAGTTCAGCCAGAAATTCCAAAACTGAACTGATAGGTGCAGAGAAAGGGTCAATGTTGCTTGTTTGTGCCCAATAGGAGAGCCTCTTCCATTTACTAGCATATAACTATCTGGTCGAAGCCTTGTGAGAGGATACCAAAATGTGTTTTACTGCTGGGTGTGAAGTCTTGAAGCGTGACCAAGTCTGGAAGTGGAGCAGCCATGCTGTCAAATTGAGGGATTGGAGAGCAAGATGAGATCCGGACATACAAGTCGGAAGGTCTGAAACTGCATCCAGAACCCAGGGCTTCTCCTGTAGTTGAGGCCAGAGAAAGGGGAACCAAATCTGACGAAGCAAGTGTAGGGCAATTTGAATCAGCCTGCTTCCCAAGAATTTAGCTTTCTGAATGACCTTTGGTATGAGGGAAAAGGGGGGAAATGCATACATAAGTCCCGAGGGCCAATCAAGAATGAGTGAGTCTCTCGGTGTCTCCCCCAGTGGGGGAATTGGGGCAAACTAGCTTCTGCATTAGGTACTCATGGGAGTGGCAAAACGATTGCAAGGCTAGCCCCATCTTCAAAAGATTTCCTCCACTATGTTGCGATTCAGAGACCACTCATGAGGCAATAAAATCGCCCTGCTGAGCTTGTCCGCTGTGTTGGATTTCCCCAGAATGTGCATTGCTACTAGAAAACATTGGGAAGAAACTGCCCATTACCACGTTTGCAGCACCTCAACAAAGGGGGTATGATCTGGTTCCTCCTTGTTTATGTACCAGATTACAGACATTGTCTGACTGGACTGCAATCGTCCCTAGTGGAAGCCCTGGAGTGCGGTCTTGCCATGTTGTCTTTGACTGTCCTTCCCAGATAATGACCCCCCGTCCCTACCTCGGAGTCAATGGTCACAGTAGCTACAGGTAGTTGTGGCACAAAGGGTTGCCCTATAGTCACATGGTCGGACTGAAGGCATTATAGGAGATCTCTCTTTCACGAGTGTGATTCTGAGTAGGTGAGACATGGGAAATTCTTGTAATGACCACTGAGCAAACAGAAGCCATTGAAGAACTCTCATATGGGGAACAGAAGTGATCAGTTGAAGCCACAGTCCCTAGGAGTATCAAACCAGTCTCTTCATTTTTTGGGTAAAAGGTTGGCTACTTGTTGCCCGAGTACAGACCCTATCCGGCGACATTGTGCCATCATGGAGACTTTGTCTAGATCTGCGCCTATGAATGTAATATATGTTGACAGGGCAACAAGGCAGGTTTTTGTAAACTGACTAATCCCCAACAGCGAACAAGTTTGAAGAGTGGTGTCCCTCGTCTGTTGAAGTAGATGCTTGGTGATAGCAGTTGGGTATAGAAACACTTGAAATCCCAGACGTCTCAAGTGAGCCGTGACTACTGCCATACATCTGAACACTCTGGGGGCTGTAGTGAGACCAAAGCACAGAGCTCGAAACTAGTAATGACTGGCTCCCAGCCTAAGTGCGACTCCTTGATGCTCAGTCCATTTTTGTGGTAGTATGCATCTTGGAGGTCCTACTGAGCACATCCAATCGTCTTTCCTTAAAAAGGGAAGAAATTGACTGCAGTGTCACCATTCAGAACTTGGACTTCTTCACAGATTAGTTTAGCTTGCTGAGATCCAAAATGGGTCTCCAGTCCCCGGTTCTTTTTGGCACTAAAGAATCTCAAGTTCCGAATCCTATTTGGTCTGCCAGGACTTCTTGGACAATTTGTCTAGCAACTTTAGAATTTCTGCAGTTGCTTGTTCTTCACCCAGGATTATTCTGACCTGTGGGGCAGGATGGCAAAAAGTGATGGAATAGTCTCTGGATATTATACTTTGTACCCACCTGTCTCTTGCAATATTTCACCAGGCTTCTGGGTACAAAGATACACGCCTCCAGACTGCCTCCAGAGTAGAGCAGACAGGCCTCCTTTCTGCAGTGCTGGTAGGGCCAACCGTGAAAGGAATTACAGTCACCCTGGTTTTGCGGACCCCTTCAGCCTCTGGGGAAGGGTTCACCTTATGAGTCTTGAAAAGCTCCCTGGGATCTTTTGAACCACATTGTCCCATTCTTGGCTTTAAGATAAGGTCTTGAAGGGACGGAAAAAAAACACTGCAATGGCAGAAAGCTTTCCCTTCCTGCATCTGCTGAGTATGTCCTTGACTTTAGGTCCAAAAGTGAGGAATCAAAAGGGCGTTGGGGTAAAAGGAATACTTGAAGGGCTCCGCAAAGTTGAAGCAGTGCATCCAGGAGTGCCTCCATAGGGAAACTCCTGAACCCACTGCCCTGCTCACTTCCATCTGCTGCATAGGATATCAGTCTCATGGGGGAGTTAATGATGAAATTTAAAGTAGATAGCCGAGAAGTAACCTTTGACACCACTCCAGCCAATGAACCTCAGAGAGCATCTCCTAACCCCTTCAGGAGATGTCTTTGTAGCCTCAAGTGCAAAAGCTAGTTCAGCGACCCAAGGGGAAAAGTCGCTGATGAAAAAACACGCTTCCCATATCAGTCCATCGTCCTGGAGTCCTTGTTCGGTGGATGGACAGATGAGGATGTTTCAGCAAGTTCCTTCTTGGTGGCTGCTGCCACCACCACAGCATCTACAGGAATGCCTTTCATGAGAAATTCTTTCCACAGGTGCTGACAAACTTATTGGCCTCAGAGGAACTGGTTCCATAGCATCTGGTGACTCGCTCCTTTTGACTAACCAACCCCCAACAGCTCATCAAAAGGCAGATACAGTTGAGATACAAAAGCCTTCAGGTACAGACTCAGAAGGGTTGGTGGATTTCCAGCCACCTCTGTTTCAGGATCTCCAAGATATCTGCAAAGGAGATACCTTCAGAGGATGACTGTGGGAACCCTTCTGACTCAAGGTCCGTGTCAGAGGTGATAAACTCATCAGGGGAGTCTATATGCTTCCGCTTGCAAATTCTCTTTCGAAGAGTCTCCTCAGAAGAATATTCTGAGGTCGTCTCGAAGAGTGGGGCTTGCCCAATGGGGCTCCCCAAGGCTCAATCTCTGCTGTCCTGTAGATGGGGTAGTGCCAAGACAGGTGCCGGTGCTTTGGTGGGGATATCGGTATCTTTGTGTAGAGCTGTAAGTGGAGACAGCAGACTCATCAGCTCGAAGGTGGATCTCCCGGCTCAGAGGACCCCTCCGGTTCAGAGGAAACAGAGGGAATCCCCAGTTATGAGGAGGAGATCAGCTCAGAGGCTGATGGAGCAGAGCTCAACATAGCCGAAGCTCCGAGAAGTAAACTCGGAACTGAAGAAACTCTGCTGAGTGCCCCCTCCAGAGCCGACCAGAGAAGTTAGTTTCCTAAAAACCCTGGACGGCACCAAGAATGTCGGAGCAGGGACCGCTTCCAAAATCTCCTAAAAGGGTCTCAGAACTGGAGAATCTACAGCAAGCCGTACCGGGCATTCTGGCTCTGAAGATCCAGCTTGGCTCAAAAAGAGGAATCACAGTGGATGTAATAGTCTTTGCTGGCTCCAGAACAAACAATTTAGCCAGCGCCTTCAAAAATCTGCACACCACCCTGTCCAAGTCATCTGATAAGCTCCTAGAGGACCTGGAGGAGAGAGTTGGTGAAGAAGATCTCTCCAAAATGGGAGATCTTAGGAGACCAGCTCCGAACTATACCCTCTTTCGGCTTTGAAAGACTTGGAGCAAAAGGACTAGATTTGCCCAAGTCTATGATCTCTCTCGGTTCTGAGGGCTGTACAGTCAAAGGAGAGAGGCATCAGAAGTCTCAGCCAACTTTAGCAGCGGCTCCAACAGAGCCAAAGCAGGAGATGGCCGTTTTGAAGTCTCGTCACTCTTGGAGGAAGGTGACCTACTAGAAGTGCTCTGTAGAGTCTCATCAAAAGGTGGTTTTCAGGAGCCCTTTGAGTAAGTTTGTTCTTTCTTTCCTGCAATACACAAGAGCTGAAATGACAAAAGGTACAGAAGTTTCCTGGAGGTGAATAGCCCCCAAACAAACACAAATGTTATGCCCATCATTGATGGACATCAGAGAGCATTTCCGACACTTTTTAAACCCTGAAGGCTTGGGTTCCTTCTCTCTAGTTTTTTTTTGACATTTTAGGAAGGAAACCGCACTAATACAATAACAGTAAAGACCTAAACACACCTCCAAGATAAACTTCCACATGCAAAAATATTTAAAGTTTGACAGACTATCACAACAGTACAACACACTTAAGACGGGAACAAGGTAAACTCTCCCCTCTAAACAGGCACTAGGCCCTCTAACTTAAACAGACCTAGTAGAGTTGAGAGAACAGGAAATTAGCTCAAAGTTAAACAAGCTAATATATACAAAAAAGGGAATTCAGACCAACTTCTACTACTTAACTACACCACCACAAAAAAGGGAAATTAGCAAAACAGGCCTTGCAACGACTGCCAACAAATGCACACAACAGCAAGAAACATTACTCGAAACTACACCACTAACTACTAAGCAATATTAAAGCTTAATGAAGGGAAACATGATTTTAAAGAACCTGGCCACGGCCAAAAAGACAGCATCCAAACTCGTACAGCGGCAAACGAGATCTGGGGAATTACACCACTGCATGATGGGATATATTTGCCACAAGCCAGTTAGAGACTTCGAGCTAGTGTATTCAGCCAAGTCAGAGCAGAGGATCTGCTCCAAACCCATCCAGCAAGAATGAAGGAGAGATAGGACAACATAACATCACCAGTTTCACCATCTGCTGGGAAAAACAGAAAAGCCTTGTACAAACACCCTAAATTCTATAGGATTGTAAGAAGCAAGGATAATGTTTAGTTGATGGCTGTGAAAAAGCAACTAAAATAGAATCTAAAGCCATACTCAGACTGTACTGCAAAAACCAGTGGAATCTGACAAGTGAAGACTCTCAATCCTAAAATAAAACCACTTCATGCCACTGATCAACCAAACGAAAACCCCATTAGTGGCCAAGTTCTCAAATCTAGACTGCCTTGCCACGCAAGTGTTCAACTAATGCAATGCTAAAACTGTTAAGATATCTATGAACTAGACTTTAAAGCCAGATCAATGGAGACAGGTTCAGAAGGGCATCTGTGGTGAATGACTAAGGGGGTTGGCAAGGAAACTGGAGAGTATTGATACCTCAGTTTTGCAACTTATAAAAAAGGACAAAGGGCGCACAGACTGATCTGAGATATCAATGTACTTATGCCTAGTCAAGCCAAGGGGGAAAAGGAGAATCACTGATGCCATTTACCCAAGAACACAAATTCCACTTGCACATGAATGGCTGTGAATGAAGAGACTTGGAAATAATTGTTGGTACCAATTGTTTTTTCTAGAGGGCCTCTTCCATGGCAAGAGTTAGACAAAAATCAAAGAAAAATCATTTGAGAAAAAGGATGAGGGGCAACCGAGTATTTGCAATCCCAGATTGTCAGCTGTTCAGAAACCTAAACTCAGGCTTGACAGCTAAAAAAAAAAGTGTCTGCAGATGGACAACAGTCCTTGGATGGAAAAATGTGCAATGACTGGAGCTAGCTAGACATTTTGTGAACACCTTTGTTACAGCAGACAATCCAAGGGTGAAAAAAGTGATGAAATTTGATGTGCCTAGCTCCCATTAACACCTGAAGTGCCATGCAATGAGAATCAGATGGGAGACCTTTATATCTAGCTTTACTATGAACGTTAGTCTCATACATTTAAACCCCCTCCTAAGTGAACATCTTCATAACATCTTCATAACATCTTCATAAAATAGGTACAATACCTAGATAAAAAACAAAACCCAGCACAGCACTCCAATTCAGTGCAAGCCAACTGCTGATCCTTGAAAGCCTCACTGAGGAACACTGTCAGCAAGAAAGCTTGGCATCAAAACTTCAGCTCTCCGCACGCTGACTGGGCATATGGAAGGCACCCAAAAGCTTTGGAAGCTGTCCTGTTTATCCTATGCAGGATACAACACAGCCAAGGCTAATAGTCCAATCAATAACTGAAATAAAAAAAAGTTATGTACTCACCATAACGTTCCATCCGAGTAGTTCTACTTCATTTTTCTGCAACCTGTGGGTATACGATCTGTATCGGATCAGAGCCGGCAACTTTTTTTCTAGTATCTGCTCCAAGCTCTGAACTCCTCCCCTTACCCATAATGGCCTACCATCTCCTATCTTCCCCTCAGATAGAGTTTGCTGCAACTAACAATGTATATGCAACTCAACCCAATAACCAACCTGAAAACAGGACAAGGTCCGGTGGATGGAGGGAGGGAACGTTGCAGAAAAATGAAGTATAACTACTCAGATGGAATGTTACGGTGAGTACATAACTTCTTTATCTGAAGTAGTTAACTTCATTTTATCTGCAACCTGTGGGACAGAGTCCCCAGCTACTCCGATCCTGGGAGACCCTTATGGAAGGATATTCCTGAGCACCGCAGAGCCAAAGGATGCTCTACCCCTCGAAATCAGATACAATTTCGAATGGGAAATGAAGGTATGTGAATTGGCCCATGTCGCTGCTGTACAATCATCCAAGGGTACTCTGGACCAAAAAGCAGAAGTCGCCATGGACCTGGTAGAGTGAGCCTTAACTATGCCCAGGAGGCAATAACCCTTTTGCTTTGTAAGCATGTGAAATGCATAGAGTGATCCATCTGGCTAAAGAAACTTTAGAAATAGCTTTTCCCATAAATGCTTTGGAAAAAGAAACAAATTGGTTAGTCTTGCGGAAAGACTTCGTTCTATGAAAATAAAAGCAAAGTTGTCTATGAACATCCAACCAAATGGAGTTTGTATTCACCTTGATTTTGAAAACTGGAAAAGAAAACAGACAGATTCATGGACTGGTTTATGTTTGCTTCAGATGCCACTGATAGGTAAGAAGGAAGGGTTAAGTATGGAGGGAAACCCTAGCCTTATGGAAGACCAAATAGGGAGGCACAGCAGATGAAGCTTGAAGCTCAGAAACTCTCCTAGCCGAAGTGATGGCTACTAGGAAAGCTGTCTTCCAGGACAAAAATTTTAAGTCCATCGACGCTGCAGGTTCAAAAGGAGGGGCAACCAATGCCTGTAACAAAAGTAAGGTCCCAAGGAGGAACAGAATCCTTGATAGGGGGCCGTAGCAAAAAGTACCTTTGAGGAAAGCCTTGCACAGCCTAGAGGAGGCTAAGGCCATGTTGTCTTCGCCAATGTGAAAACTGGAAATGGCTGCCAATTGTACTTGGTGGAGGAACTAGCTCCTTGCTGACAAATACTAGACAGAAGTCCAACACCGCTGGAACAGGAGCTGTAAAGGGATCTATTTCTCTGTGAAGCCCAAATGGAAAAGCACTTCCATTTACTGCAATATAGTTTTCTAGTGGAATCTTTAAGAAAGGCCACTAGAATAGATTTGACCTGGGATGAAAGACTGGGAGTCCTGGCGATTAATGGAACTGGAGCAATCAAGCTGTAAGCTTGAGACTGCCCAGGTCAGGTGGACGTGTCCCCAACAGATGGGAAATTAGATCTGGGCAGGGATGATGAGACCAAAGGAATGGGAACCAAACCCGACTAGGCCAGAATGGGACAATGAGGATCACTTTGCACTGTAGTTGGCAAGCTTTCTGAAGAAAGCTCAGAATGAGTGGCAATGGAGGATAACCATAAAGAAGCCAGGGGGGGGGCAAGCATGGACTAGAGAGTCTCTGGGGACTTCCCCTGGTGAGGGAATCAGAGCAAAGCACTCGCTGCACTTAGCATTGGATGGAGATGCAAAGAGATCGCAGCAAGGCTGACCCCATGCCAGGAAAATCTGATCTGCTACTGACAGTTTCAGAGACCATTCGTAGGGCATCAGAATGGCCCGGCTCAATCTGTCCACTAAAATGTTGGAGCACCCTGGGATGTGCACTGCCATCAGACACAGACAGGTGGAAAATCGCCCATTCCCACACTCTCATGGCCTCTCGACAGAGGCTAGGATCCGGTTCTCCCCCAGCTTGTTGATGTACCAGACGAAAGACATGTCATCTGACTGAATTGCAATCAGAGGGAGGACTGTGTGAAAGGCTTCCAAAGCTAAAAGCACTGCCCTCATCTCTAGAACTTTATGTGCAAATTGGTCTCTGTTTGGGACCACGTGCCTTGGACTGTCCTTCCCAGTGTCCCCCCACACCAGAGTTGGGAGGCATCCGTGGTCACTGGTTTGGACTAGGGTTGATGCAAATGGATGTCCTGTTGATCTCCGGTGATGTCAACCACCAAAGAAGAAATGTCCTGCAGACGTGGCTGATCTTGATGGGAAATTCCATGGGTAGGTCTAGCCAGGACCACTGGACCGCCGGAGTCCATTGAAGAACCCGCATGCGAAGACGTGCATACGGGAGAATAGATATGGCAGCAGCCATGGAGCCTAAAGCCCAGACAACCTTGTTCACCTTTGAAGACTGGGATTTTGCTATCTGAGCTATGTGGCTCCTGAGACGTAGAATCCTGTCTGGAGTTAGAAATACTTTCATCTGCAAAGTGTCTAACCGTGCTCCAATGAAGTCTAGAATTTGTACTGGTTGCAATTGGGATTTGTGAACATGGACTAATTCCCAGTGAGTTTGCTAATCGAATGAAATATCTAGGGCCAGACACGTGATGTTTGTCGTGCGCAGCGAACAGCCAGTCGTCCAGGTAAGGAAACACCTGAATACCCTGAAGCCTTAGGTGGGCTGCTACCACTGCCATTACCTTGAACACCCTGGGGGTTGTAGTGAGACCAAAGGGTAGGGCCCGGAACTGAAAGTGACTGGCTCCCAGCCGGAAGCGCAAAAACCTCCTGGAGTTTGTGTATTTTGATGTGGTAGTAAGCATCCTGAAGGTCCAACGAGCACATCCAGTCACACTCTCTGAGATGAGGTAGCATGGACTGTAGAATGACCATCCGGAATTTCTGTTTTGCTACCGACAGGTTTAATTTGAACAAGTCTAGAATGGGCCCGAGGTCCCCCGTCTTTTTTGGCACCAAAAAGAACCTTGAGTAGACGCCTGATCCGGACTGATTGGGGGGAACCTATTCGATGGCTTGTTTGATAAGCAGCTTTGAAACCTCTAGAGCTGCGGCCTCCCTGTGAGAGAGGGTGGAACATCCGGGAGGATTTTTGTAATGTTTGTAGGGGCAATGAAAGGAAGAGAGTAACCTCTGGATATTATCTGAAACACCCAGCGGCATGGGAGTACATTACAACAGATCGCTGGGCTCAAGGACAATTGTCCCCAGACTGCCTCCAGAGTAGGACAGTTGGGCAACCCCTCAGGGCTGCTGACCGGGTCTATCAGAAAAGGGTTCCCTAGACCAGAAGGTCCTAGGACCCCCTCTACCTCTGGGTCTGTGTCGATCTTGTCCCCCTCTGCCTCTGGGGGAATAGCTGTCCTGAGAATCCCGGGAAAACAGATTCAGAACCACATCTTCTTCTGCCCTCTGATTCCTAGAGAAGGACTGCTGAGGGTTAGAGAAGCGGACTCTGACGGCAGAAAGTCTTCAAGTCCTTTTCGCTCTGGACCAGTGTGTCACGTACTGTTCTCCCAAAGAGGGAAGAGCCGTTGTAGGGAGTGTTTATAAACTACGCCCTGAAAGGGTCAGCAAACTGAATCTGAGCCAGGCATGACACCTCACGGCTATGCCCGTCCCAGCCGCTCTAGCTGCTCCTTCCGTGGCGTGAGAAAGTAGCTGCATAGATGTATTAGAGACAGATTTCAGAGTGGACATTTTCACCGAAAACAGCCGTTAGTCATGCGGCGATAAAGACTCTGGGGGCGACTCAGCGAATTCCGAAGCAAGGTATCACTGTAGTCGAATCACATGTGCTAAATAGTTCAGCACACTGATAGAAAGTCGCTGAAGAGTATATGCGCTTCCCAAACCTATCCACCGACCTAGACTCGGTCTGGAGGGTGGACTAAGGAACTCCTGTGCTAGGTCCTTCCTTGTGGCCGCTGCAACCAACATAGCATCAACTGGGGCTCCTTTCGACCAGAGTTGTCTATCCGGAGGAGATAAGACCTTGTCAGGACGTTTGGGAATGGGCTCTACAGTGTGGGGCTCCTTCCATGCCCTCGTGGTGATTAGGTCCACCAAGGGGTCTGCTGGTGGGAACACCCAGGAAGTAAATGGGCCCGTGCCAAAGGCCTCCAGGAACTGACTCATCCCCAGAAAGTTTTGGGGCTGACCAACCTCCCCTCTGGCAGAGGATTTCCATAATTTCTCCGAAGGAGACTTCTTCGGGAGGTGACCTGGGGGAACCTTCTCCATCTAAGTCACCGTCAGTGGTGTGGGACTCGGGGGAGTCCAGGTGCCGCCTTTTGCACTTGCCCTCTTCAGTGGGACTTTCAGAAAGGGATCCACGAGCTGCAGGGGTTTCCCTCAGGGAAAATAACCTGGGGATCCTCTGGCACGGGCTGTCCCAGAGACAAGATGAAAGTAGTCGCCAAATCCAGGGGGGGCCTGGGTAGTATCCGAGGGAATGGGCTAGGGTCTCAATCCCTGGGAGAGAATCCTCTCCACCACTTCAAAGGCCAAAGGAGGAGTCCTCCCCAGATCCAAAGCAGGGACCAGGGCCAATGACAGGATAGTCTGAGGTCAGAGGGAACAGATCGTATCCGAAAGGGTTGGAGCTGAAGAATCCATTCCCCTGGGTCAGACTCTGTCCGCGGCTCCGAGAGTCACTTTGATCAGAGCAGGTTGGATCAGAGGAACTCAAGGTAACAGCCAGAGTGGAGGTTGGAGGAACAGTCGGCGCAGAGCTACCAGCTCCAAAAAACCTCTGATCCAAAAGCCCCGAAGCACGGATCGGGGAAGGAGAGATGGGGCGGAAAGAGGCATGGAGGTCGCTCCTCCAGAGGGAGAGAGAGAGGGACCTGGGCAAGACTCTCCTGAATTTGGGTCTGAAGAAATCTCCACATCATCCTGTCCATATCCATTTCAGATAGGCTCTGAGTCGACCTCGAAGAAGACACCGACTCTGATCTGGCTGGTCTGCGCAGAGGGGTGGAGGGCCTCTGGTCCAAAAGCTCCAACGGCTCCGGTGAGAAACGTGGTGACCGGAGCAGAGGAGAAACAGGCCTCCTGGACTTGGATGGAGGGCTGAGAAAGAGCTCCCTGTCTGGGGATCTCTTGCGATGCCTCTTTCTCCCTTTCTTCTCTGCGTTTTTCCTTCTCTTTATCTTAGTCAGCCTCGCTGACCAAAGATCTGTCCTTAGAGGACCCATCGTCAGACGAAGAGGGAGGTTGAGTCCCTGTCTGGGGGGGGGGGGGGGGGGGGGGGGGATGTACCAGAGACCAAGGCAGAATCCAGCATGGCAAGTGGGAGAAGGCCTTTGGTGACTAACTTGGCCTTGCGATCCTTAAGGGCCCTGGGGTTGAAGCCAGAACAAATAGCACACTGGGTAGATAGATGTGCTACACCTAGACACATCACACAGTGTGACCATCAGCAGGGGAAAGCTTATGGCCACACTGTACATTTTTTAATACAGGCTTTGGCTGATCAGCCATAGTCGTGTGTTCAAAGGTAGGGATACTACCTTCCCACAAAAGAAAAACCACACACAAGTAGGGGAAGGTTAGACCTGAAAACTACTCCAACAATTTTTTTTTTTTTTTTTTTTAAAACACTAACAACCAACGCGCTACTACAGAAAGGGAGGAAGGGTATTAAATCTAACACACATTATGAAAGACAAAATTTCCACTTACTATCCCTATATAGCTCAGAGCAAAGGAGACCACGATGCACACTACTGGCGCGGCAAATGAGATCTGAGGGAAGATAGCAGATAGGGCATTATGGGTAAGGGGAGGAGCTCGGTGCAGATGCTAGAAAAGTTGCTGGCTCGGATCCGTATACCCACAAGTTTCAGATAAAATGAAGTTAGCTACTTCAGATACTCAGTTGCCATGTGTAAGGCCCCAACCCACAGGCTTTGAGGCTTCGCCTCTAGCCTCCTTGCCATTTCTAAAAAGCCAGTTTACCCATCTCTTGCTGCTTAAATTGCTTATTGGAAAAGGAAGCCAAGGAGGGAAAATTAGTATTTGTTCTGAAGTAAAGGTTACAAATTTAATGCACCTTGAATTTACCCTTTCACTACACTTAAAACATTTCAGCTGCAAAAGGGACAAAAACCTTTAAGAAATTAACATTCTAGACTTAATCTCATCAGGAGGTGGTTTGATAATGGAGTCGAGCAAGCCTCCTAAAGACTAAAACAGCAGCAGCTCTGAAATAAGACACTGTAGCATAAGTATACTTTAAAATACGCTTTAGTCACTAAAACAACTGAGCTTAAATTCATTAAAAGCTTCTGTGGCAGAGGGAAGGTTGACCATCAACTTCCACATTCTGAAAAAGTAACTGTAAACACAGCTTGGCAATTTAATATTCCGCAATTTAAAGTACTAGAATACATCTTCCCCTCTTGTTCACTATAATAGCGCGAGACTGACTGGGAATAGAAGGACGAGGGTGTAGAAGCTTCAGGAGAATGGAGCTAGGACAATGAGTAGAAAATAGAGTAAGTGCTTTGTAACTGTGCAGAAACCACCAAGTTGATGTTTCTAGAACACAGCCCCTTCTAAAAAACGTAACATATGAAGCCAAATCCCTAGAAGAATGAGCCTTGACCCTACCTGGAATTTTGTGGTGGGTGTAACAAATTAATAGCATGAGAACAGCCATTTGGAAAAAGTTTAAAGGTGTACACTAGGCTAATGACTAATAAGGCCCCCAAGCCTTGCCACACAACCCTAATGTAATCCACAGATCTGATTTATATAGGCGATGATTTACTGACTGCCTCTGACCAGGGGAGAATTTCCGATTGCCCATTCATTGCTCAAATTGTGCATTTAAAAACAAGGTTGGGAAGGAACTACACTTCACATGGATGGGGAGCCTACTCCACAGAATAGGAATTTAAAACATCCCTCTCTCCAACATGTCCTTTTTGTACTGCAAGCAAAGTTTAGGTCTTTTGACCCAATTGTTCTGATGTTTTGTAGATGTACAAAAAGCTCACCAAAGCAAGGCACAGGGATGCCTTTTATGTCAGGCAATGATTACCCCTGGATGTCAGTAGGATACTGAAGTAGACAGGGCCTTGAGGTGATCAGTGTAGGGCATTGCGTTTATTTCCTATATTTTTCTACAAAACCTTCAAGGACGCTCCACTTGCTACATGTGTCTGGTCAGGTACCTACAAAAGGGGCATTATACCAGGAAGGGTCTTATGAGGTCCAAGAACTGTAACTATTACTTCTCTGGACCTAGATGCCATGCCTTTACTTAAGTTGAGAAACACAGGACTTAACCAAACTTTTCAACCAACATGTAAACAAGGTAACCCATTTACATAAGTACCCAGATCACAACTAGTGAAATCAACTTTTAGGGGTGTTTTATTGACAAGTCCCCTGGGGTGGCAGACTACCCAAATAGGTACCTCCATGCATTTCTTCGTATTGAGTTTTACGCCATGGCTTTGGCAACAAGCATTTATTAGACCATCCTGAAGGATGCTCTCATCTTGGGGCGGGGGGGCATGAAATAGCTGCTCCCAGTTTGCAGTCTGCAAACTAGGTCAGAGGCTTTTAATAATTACCCAATTAGCCCAATAATTAGTTTAGTGCACACCACAATACAAACCCTATAAACTTCACAAACTCTACTTAACTAAACTGCTATTGTCACAGATCACAAATCTATATCTCCTACTCTATCTCCATCTCTATCCTATTACTATCAACAATAACTACCACGTCCAGCTACATCACAACCGAATCATTCCACAGTAATCTACATCCCAAAACTATACACCAGCCTACACATATATTCACACACAGACTACCTCTTCCAACCCACACACACAGACTACCTCTTCCAACCCACACACA
>NC_056751.1:828733370-828835870 GCF_019279795.1 Protopterus annectens
TTCTTCCCAATATCCTAGGTGACTTCAATATAGATTGGCTCAACTGTTCCAGTCAAAACATACCTCTCCCACATAAGCCTACATGGACTAACCCAACTTCTCCCACTAGAACTGACAAAAGATCCAAACACCAATCCATACTGGACTGGATACTTCATCCCATCTATCCCACATCTCTAGCTGGATGTCTACCAGACACCCTCAGCGACCAACCAACTTACCTACTCAGAAGCAGAACTCCCCTAATGACCCATGTAACAGTACAGGAAATCAGAAACAAAAATAAATATTTTATCCCCTACAACTTTAACAGGAGCCTAAAATGCTGTAACTAGACCCCCCTGAACAGGTTAAACACTCAATGAAGCGGTCTCGCACTTCAATACAACTTTCCTAAAAGTATTGAAATTACCACCCCCCGCCCTCAAACCACTACAATTAAAACTAAATATGCTCCCCTGGCTAAATAAAGACACCAGAATATTGATCAAAAGCAGGAACAAAGCTTAGACAATTTCACAAGAGTAAAACCCAAAGACAAAACTACGTAAAGCCAAAAACACTCAAACTAGACAAATCTCTTATCAAAATATCCAAAAGAAACAAAAGGTTAACATCCAAAAGTTTGGGCCAGCAATAAACTGTTTTACAGCCTGGGAGAACATCCACCCCCACACACAAAACAGAAAACCTAGACTATCTCCACCCAGTTTAAAAAATACTTTACTGAAACAAAGCCCTAGCTGATAAATACTCATCACCCCACCTCATTAAAAGTATCTGCTCCAAATGAAATTAGACAACACCCAATTCAACTTCCTTTCAGTATCAAGACTGATTCAAAAACTCCAACCCACCACCCTGACCACCGATACCTTTCCTGCTGAATATCTACAAACAGCTGCAGAAGCCATAGCCTATCCTGTTACCATACTTAAATAGATCCATCTCGGAATGTATAGTACAATTTATGGAAAAAAAAAATGACAATACCAGTGCATAAGGGAGGTAACTCCTTTGAATTCAATAACTATTGGCCTATAGCTATACTATCCCCCTTATCAAAAATCCTTGAGTTTAATATACTCAACTGATTGAATACCTGTTAGAAAACCAGTATCTACCCAGCAACATGGCTTTAGACCTTCCATAGTACCACCACTGCACTTACTTCACTACCACCACCAATCACAGAAATAATGGACTACTAGTATCAGTTACATTCTTAGTCTTATCAAAAGACTTGGACATGACTTACCACCTCAAACTTCTTCAATCACACTCTACCTTAAACGTCAGTACCTCCTCTATTACATGGTTCAAGAGCTGTCAGGTAGGCAACAGGCAGTACAATGGCAAAACCAAATATCCTCCCTACTGCCAGTTTCCGTAGGTGTCCCCCAAGGCTACATCTTAGGTCCCTTACTCTTCAATTACCGTCCACCACACCTAAAGCCTCCATTGCCCAATATGCAGACACCACTATAATCTGGGCAGCCCCCACACCCAATCACCTCCTCTCGCCAACAAGAATGCTTCTTACTAGCAGAAACGTGGTTTACCAAATCACCAGCTCATTCTTAAACTAAAACAAACTAATCCTCTTCAGCTCTCCGATCCTTATCCCCAACAGACCACTCTGCCATCACCTCCAACAAAACTGTTAATGCCCCCATCCACCCACACCAACAAAACTGTTAATGCCCCCATCCACCCACACCAAACTGCTAGGTGTAGAAATAGACAACCACCTCAGATTTTATTTGCACATTGCCCAAACCATAAAAAAGTTCAAAAAACTGGACTGCTCTACCATAACACTCTCTCAAAGCAATCTAAAATAGCCAGGACACCTCTGCTATATACCTTGCTTTATGCTTCCCGTGCTCACAAACCTTCGTAAAACTGATCTAAGCAAACTTGACTACTGCTATAAGATAGCTAAATTTGCCACAGAATCACCTTACAAAACATCACCATTAACAAGCTTAACTGGTTAGAACTCCCTCTATTACTGCAATTAAATCAACACTAGCGCACAAAACATTAAACCACTCAGACAAAATCCCAGCTCTTCAACATCTTATACATCCCCACACAACTAGAACCTAGAGATCTAGCACCCAAAATCAGAGATCACCAAATTTAACACCGGCAGGAAAAGCTGTCTACAGCTACTCAATCTCAACTCTGAAACTCCCTCCCTACCCACCTAATAACCAACACTACCACTCAGTTTAAGGAAGCCCTTAAAAGTTCACTTCATGAACAGGCTATGCGCACCTGACTCACCCCAGGATAAAAAAAAGTTATGTACTCAACATAACGTTCCATGTTTGTAGTCCATCTCGCCCTTCATTCTTACATATGCGTTCGAAGCAGATCCTCTGCTCCAACTCTGCCTATTACAAAGCTCAAAGTCTTCTAGTTGGCTTGTGGCTAGGTAGGTATCCCATAGTGCACCAGTATAATGCCCAGATCTTGTTGGGCTAGGTAGGGGTATCCCATAATTGCGCAGTATAATCCCCAGATCTTGTTTGCTGGCAAACTATAGAAAGACCGAACTACGCTATCCAGAAAGAATGAAAGGTCTCCACCTTATGGAAAAATTATCCCGTCTCCAGATCCTTCCAGGACGGGGGTAGGTGGGTGGGTTCGTAAGAATGAAGGGCAAGATGGACTACAAATATGGAACATTACGAGTACATAACATCATGTTCTGTCGGCCTATCTTGCCTTCATTCTTACATATGGGACAGCGTCCCTAGCACCTTCTTCTTGGGTGGTGCACAGAAAAATACTCCAGAGTACCATGGAACCAAAGAAACTCTACCCCTAGAGGTCAGGTCCAATTTATAATGAGTAATAAAGGTATGAGGGGTAGCCCAGGTTGCTGCTGCACAAATGTTGTCAAGTGGCACTCTGGATTGGAAGGCTGCAGATGTAGACTGGGATAGTGTAGAACGAGCCTTAATCTTAAATTGGTAAAGGCTTTCCATTGAAAGAATAAATGAAGGAAATACAGCTCAAAAATCCAATTCGAAAGGGTCACTTTGGAGACTGGGATACCTAACCTGGAGTCCGAGAATGATACTAACAATTGGTCTGACTTCTTGAGTTCCTTAGTCCTGTGAAGATAGAACCGTAATTGTATGAAATTTGTATTCTACTGCGTTGGAATGATTACAGAAAACACACTGGCAGCTCTACACTTTGGTTCAAGTTATGAGAGCAAATTTTAGAGATGGATTTGTACATAGAGACACTATCTTTGTGGAAAATCAAATAAGGGGGCTTGATAAGACGGTGCCTGCAACTCATACTAGTCTGGCAGATGGGATGGCTACTAGATAAAGTCTACCAAAACAAACTTCAGTGGACACAAATGAGCAGGTTCAAAGTGTGGAGAAGTTTTTAGACAGAACCAAGTTTAGATCCCAAGAAGCTACCAGTTCCTGAAAAGGTCTCAAAAGTAGCACCTTTAAAGGAAAGTTTTACACAATGTGTGACATCAGGTTAGACTCCTGTTGACCCAAATGAAAATTAAATATCACTGCCAACTGAACCCCAATTGTGGCAGCAGCAGAACCCTGGTGGAAAAGTTGACAAATTCTAAACCACTGGGATGGATGGGGTGCAACGGTCAACATTCCTTTCAGCAGCCCAGATAGAAAACCTTCGCCACTTGCTAGTGTATAACTTTCTAGTGGAAGGTTTATGTGAAGATGTGAGAATGGGGGTCACAGCAGGTGAAAATCATGAAGCCTGACTAGGGATGGAATTGGAGCAGCCACGTTGTCAAGTTGAGGGTGTTGAGGCTGGGGTGAAGAGAGCCTGACACGTCAAGAGGTCTGGCACTGGGTCCAGAGTCCATGGGTCGTCTAGTAGAGGAGGCCCAAGAAAGGGGAACCAAATCTGACGAGGCCAGTAAGGAGCGATGAGAATCAATTTGCTTCCCAACAGCTTCGCTTTCTGAATCACCTTGGATAGGAGAGAAAAGGGAGGGAAAGCATAAGAGACCAAGAGGCCAACCATGAACAAGTGCGTCTCCCGGCAACTTCCACCAGGTGGGATTGGGGATTAGGGAAAAGTAATTGCTGCATTTGGAGTTGATCTGACTAGTGAAAAGATCGCAGCAAGGCAGTCCCCATTTGTGAAAAATCTGTTCTACTTCCTGCTTCAGAGACCACTCGTGAGGCATCAAGATTGCCTGGTTGAGTTTTGTCGGCTATCACTTTTGTTGTCCCTGGGATGTGCGTTGCCACTAGAAAGCACTGGGAAGATATCACCCACTTCCAAACACGAATAGCCTCCCGACAAAGGGGGCAAGATCTGGTTCCACATTGCTTGTTGAGATACCATACCACAGACATTTTGTCTGACTGGATTGCTATCGTCCCAAGAGGAAGAAAGTAGTGAAGTGCTTGCAACGCTAGAAACACTGCCCTCAACTCTAGGACACATATGCAGGTGAGCCTCGTGATCTTGCCATGTGTCTTGGACAGTCCTGCCTAGATAATGCTCCCCCACCCTATCTGAGGCATCTGTGTTCACAGTAGCAACGGGTTAGAGAGGAAGGAATGGAGTGCCTGTCATTAGTTTGTCTGGTAGGATCCACCAATGGAGGTCCTTTTTGCAAGACTCTTAAGATGATGTGGCGAGACAGAGGCAGTTGTTGAAGGGACCACTGGGACGATAGAAGCCATTGAAGAATTTGCGTATGTAATCTGGCCAGAGGGACTAGCATTATGGTGGAGGCCATGGCCCCAAAGAGTTTCAGCACAGTCTTTACTTCCTCTTCAAAACATCAAGGCAAACTAAGAACTTGAATGAGGTTCTGTGCCCTTTCTACAGGAAGACTAGCTACATGGCGACTGTACTTCTGCGCCTACAAGTCATAAATTGAGAGGGCGATAAGGCAGACTTTACCCAGTTTATAGTAATCCCCAACTGGGGATACAAAGTTGGATTGTGGAGTCTAGTTTGAATGCGTAGATGCCTGGGGGGTCATCAGGAGCTTGTCCAAGTATGGAAACACTTGGAATCCTAGAAGTCTCAAGTGAAGTGTCACTACTATCATACATTTGGTGAACACCCTAAGGGCTGTGGTTGAGACGAAAGGGCAGAGCACGCAACTGGTTGCGACTGGCTCCCAGCCAGGAGCGCAAGTGGCTCCTCGATGCTCTATCCATTTTTATATGGTAGTACGCACCTTGGAGGTCTAAAGCACATTCAAGTGCCTTTCCCTTACAGAGGGAGTATAGACTGCAATGTCACCATCTGGAATTTGTCCTTTACTGATTAGTTTAGTTTGCGGAGGTCGAAGATGGGCTTCCAGTCCCCTGTACGTTTTGGCACTAAATCTGGAGCAAGATCCAAATTCTACCTGGTCTGCAGGGACAGTTTGGATGACTGTTTGCGAGCAACTTTTTCACCTCTACAGTTGCTTGATCCCTGTGATTGGGAGGAACATCTAGGATCTTCTTGGGAACGTGAGGTGGCAGAGAAAAGGGTATGGAGTAACCTCTGGTGATAATTCTTTGTACCCATTTGTCTCAGGTGATGCTTAGCCAGGCTTCCGGATACAAAGAAATGCGACCCCCAACTGGCTCCTGAGAAGCACAGCCAGGCCCTACATCAGGAGCGCTGATAGGGACGACCTCAAAACAAATCACGGCCTCCCTGGTTTTGCAGGCTGCCCCTGCCTCTAGGGCAACATCTACCATTTACTCCTCCTCCTCTGCCACTGAAGGAGGAGTCACCCTGTGCATCCGGGAAAAATTTCTGGGACTTCAACTAAATCTTACCAACTCTGACCCTTGGGATATGGTCTAGAGGGGACGGTAAAACCTACACCCACAGCAGACAGCATTTTTCCCTTCTTGCACGCACCTGGTGAGCATGTCTTTTACCTTGGGTCCAAACAACGAACAACCGTCAAAGGGGGGTATTGGTAAAGGTAAACTAACTGCTCTGCAAAATTACACAAGCGCATCCAGGAGTGTCTCCTAAGGGAAACTCCTGAACCCACTGCCCTGCTTGCTCTGTCGGCTGCATAAGAAATCAGCCTCATGCAGGAGTTAACAGAATTCAAGGTGCACAACTGAGCAGGCACCTTCTCAGGAACTCCAGTAGATGTACCTTGTAGGAGCATCTCCCAACTCCTTAAGATCTCTTTGAAGCCTTGTAAAATGTGTTAGATAGTTCAGCGATCTAAGTGCGAATGCCGCTGACAAAAGATACACTTTCCATATCTATCCATCGTTCAAGACTCCTTGTTCAGCAGATTGACAGATGAAGTCTCTGCTAGTTCCTTCTTAGTGGCCACCACGGCATCTACAGGTACACCCTTGGATAAGAATTCCTTCTCTTTGGGAGCAGACAAATTTATTGCGTCTCCTGGGAACTGGCTCCACGGCATCAGGAGTCTCCCACACCTTCAGACTAACAAGGTCGGAAAGTTCATCAAGAGGCTGAAGGTAGAGACCCGAAAGCCTTCAGGTACACAGACTCCATCAGAAGGGGCAACAGTGGGCCAGCCACTCCTGTGCTGAAGGATCTCCAAGATGTCTACAAAGGAGACAGACAACTTAGGTGACCCTTCTGACTCCAAGGTCAGTGACAGAGGTAAGAGACTCATCCTGGGAGTCTACATGCTTCCTCTTGCATGTCCTTCTGAGGGGCTCCTCAGAAGGATATTCTGAGGGGCTCCTCAGAAGGATATTCTGAGAGGAGCTCTCCCAAGAAGGATATTGAGGGGGCCTCTCGAGAATCCCTCTGAGGGCTCCTCGGAAGAAGAACTGTCTGAGGGGCTCCTCAGAGGCTCATAGGGGGGCTCAGAAGGATATTCCCAGGGGAGGGAGCTCCTCAAGGGGAAGGAGCTCCCTCCTGAGCGAGGATGATAGGGGCTCCTCAGGAGGGGATATTCTGAGGGCAGAAGGATATTATTTCTCTGGGGCTCCTCAGATCTATTCTGAGGGGCTCCTCAGAAGGATATTCTGGGGAGGTCTCAGAAGACTGGGGGTCACCAACCAGGAGCTCCTGAGGCTGCGGGTATCTGCTGTCGAGAGAGCAGGTGCTGAAAAGGAGGTTGGTGCCCAAGGGAGAAGAGTGTCGGTACCCTTGGGTGGAACTGATGAGCGGGACAGCACACTCATCCCGAAGGCAGGCCTCCTTGGCTCCAAGGAGCCAGAGAGAGTCATTGGCTCAGAGATGGATGTAGGATCCGAGCTCACCCTAGCCGACGCACCGACAGGGAGACTCTGAAGAGGTTTGGGTCCAAGTGTCCCTGTCAGGGCCGACTGGTGAACTTCAGCTCCTAGACACCACAGACTGCACCGAAGGTGTCTGAGCAGAACTCTGCTCAGAGACAGCCTTGAGGGGGGCTGGAACAGAGGGTTCCACAACCAGTGGAACCGAACACTCCGGCTCTGAAACCCCGGCACGGCTTGGAGGAACCACAACAGGGGAAATGGACTCAGGTGCCTCCGGGACCGACTAGGTCGGAGCCAATAGCATTTTTGGCAAGGCAGACTACTTCAGAAATCTAATCGCTACTCTCTCCACATCTTCCTCTGACAGGATCCTGGAAGAGTATGTGGATGATCTGGACCTCTGCAAGATTGGGGACCTTATGATTGGAGAGACCAGCAAGGGATCTCTGGACCGGCTCCGGTATTGTCTCAGTAGTCTGCTCTGAAATGCATGGGGCCGAAACTGAAGTCTCAGTATCAACAACCTCAATCGGCTCTGAGGCCAGTGGAGCAGAGGAGGTAGAAGTCTTAACCGGCTTAGGAAATTTAGGAGGCGGTTCCCAAGCACCGGACGGCATGGGGAATGCCTCTTGATAGGCTTAGTATTCTCTTTTTTTTTTTTTTTTGGAGGAAAGTGATTGAGGAAGAATTGGCCAAATCTTCCACCAAGGAAGGCTTGAGACGACCTTTCAAAATTTGCTTGCTCCGCTCCTGGAGAACTCTGGAGCTGAAAGAATAGCAAAACAAACCGGTTTCCTGCAAATAAATGGCTCCGAGGCAATAAACAATTACTATGGCCACCCGTAATTGACATTTTCTGGGAGCACTTTATACATTTTCTTAAAGCCCAAAGGTTTATGGTGTTTTGCCTCTTTGGACATAACTGCTGAAGCAGATATACACAAGCACAATGAGGACTAGGTCCTCTAATTAAACAGACCTAGGTAGAAAGTAGAAGACTAGATGGTCAGAAACTAGACTGCGCGCACACAAATTTGAAATATCTAAAATGTCCAAAACCATCTCAAATATAAATCTACCCTCAAAACGCTAAGTCATAGAAACAAAAGGATCGGAACTATCAAAAGACCCTGCACGCAGGCTGAATCGCTAAATATCTAAGGAGATATCTAAATTCCAAACTCTAATAAGAAACACTGCACACAAAATATAGCAAAATAAGCACAAACGCACACGTTAATTAGAAAGGACTGGCACACAGGATACCAAACGAGAACAAAGGCCAACTACTTAAAGTCATTTAAAGTGAAGAAAAACACTTCAACAAGTCAAACTAACACTACTAAACTATCAAGCCATATAAAATCGCTGAAGTTAAACGATAAAATAGTAATAGAAAAAGTCTTACACTTAGCCACGGCCAAGCAAGAAGCACATCTGAACTTGTAGAGGTGGCAAACGAGATCTGGGGATTGTACTGGTGCACTATGGGATACCTACCTAGCCATGAGCCCACTAGAAGACTGAGCTTTGTAACAGGCCAAGTCGGAGCAGTGGATTGGCTCCGAACCCATATGCAAGAATGAAGGTGAGATAGTTGTACAGAACATCTTGAATTACATCTAACTCCCATACACCACAATAACTTACACTCACCCTATCCACAGTCCAATCATGACCACAGGCAATGAAATGCCTCTCAAAAATCACTACCAACTACATTTCCAACAAGTCCAATAACCACTGTATGGCTATGTATAGTTCGTCATACTTGGAATGTGTAATGTCCTACCTAATGATGTTCTTACTTTGGGTGCGCAATACGCTATCATTTCATTGGAAAGTTAGGTTTTACCTCTAAGGAAAAATTAATTCAAAATCTGTACGATGTTGTGAATTTATGTTCTTGGAGCTTTTCTCCCCAGGCCTCTGCTGAAAATGGACCTGTGTCCAGTCGGACTTTCCCTGTTATCAAATGTAAAATAAATACATTTTTAACTTAGACTCTGACCTACACGTAGTAGATGCCAATGAGTAGCAAGATCAGAGCTGGGAGGGACTCTACTAGTGACAGACTTCTTTGTAGAGGGGGCCTCAAACCTAATCTATTGGGTCCTTCAATAGAGTTCCTGAAATATGTTCCTCATGCTACCAGAGTTGTCTGGACATCCAAAGTATGGAGCATTCTCCCTCCCACTTCAAGATTACAGAAAGGGTGGAGAGATGGACAGAGTGGCTCAAGACAAACTTGGATACCATTTCAAAGGATGTCCTTAAGGAAACTATCCTCTTTGGAAGATAGAAGCTGAATGCAATGTAAAAGCCTGAAACTCCCTCTTCCTGCAGAGTGAAGAGCAAGTACTACTTTTTCATGTTAAGTGTATGCAACACCCTTTAAAAAAAATTTCACATGAGAATTCAAAAGGTGGATCCACAGGCAGACATGCTGAAAAGCCCAACAAATGAACTTACCAGTATATCATGCACACAAAAATCCCCAAAAACTAGCCTGGAATGGGTGCTGGCTCCTTTACTCAGCACCAACCTGAAAACCTTTTCATTTAGTAACACATTTTCTTTTAGGGATTCTAGTCTCCTTTCTTACTTGATGCAAGTCTTTACAAAAAAAGTAAAGTAAAGCAGCTCTCATTGGTTCAGTTATACTTTTGGGGAGTCGGGGATGCTAACACCCCTAGTCTTGCGCAAGTAGACAGAGAAAGCTTGTGGCAACTGCCCCTGGCCATTTCTGTAAGGGAGAAAAGGGAGATGCACTTAACTGGGTCATCACAATGACCTTTAGGAAAGTCCTCTTGAATCTTCAGAGAGACCTTGGATATTATTGAAAAGGGTGGAATAAGCATACAAGAACACTTGTCCAAAGATAATCAAAGCATCTTTCTAGGCCTTCTCGCATTCAGTCCTGCAGCAGAATTCTGGAAACTCTAGAGTGGAGGCAAAGATCTTTTTCGAAGTGTGAACCACAGCTGGATCAATTCCTGGAAGAACCCCCCCCCCCTCAATTTCAACTTCCATTTGTGAAGGTCTGCCCTGGTCCTACATAGCGTACCTGCCACACAGCTTTGTTCCGACGGTATGCAAGATGTCTTTAAACAAATCTACCATTTTAAAGTTTAAATTTCTGAAGACAATTGCCAGGAAAAGCCTCACTAGAAAATACGCATAGTGGCATTCTCTGCTACTTTTCCACAAGGTGGACAAGAGACATCTCCCTTGCCTATCAATGGCACAAAGCAGCACAGAATAAGTGCAATCCCTAGTCCATGGTGACTTTAGGTGTTACGCCCGCAAGAGCCAGAAAAAAAAAAAAAGATTAGTCTGAGGAACCTGTTTTAGCCACTGCAAGTGTCACCCATCTGCAGCTTAGGAACTTCAGCGGTCTACTGTAATAAAGGCCACAGTCATTTTTTCATGACTGGAAGGAAAAAAAAAATTCGGTAGGCTGTTCCACAGTAAGTCGAAAAGATGCTAGACTACAGTTTAATTTCTGGGGTAATCTACAAAGAATATAGCCAACCAGGCATCAACTGCTTGCCAGTCATGTTGAAAAGCCAGTCTTGCCACAGCAAAGTGCCCCTTCCTCTCGGACTACATTTACGGCATTTCATAGCAAACAAAAACACAAGACCTCCTCTCCACAAACTTAATCAACCCAAGTATTTTTTAAACAAAATAATCCACTTTATAAAGGAATACACTCAAGGTCAAAAGTGAAGTCTTATACATACTACTGCAGTGTAGAAACAAAGTTCCTTTACCTGTAATGTCTGGTAAGTTTTAGTCTGAACACACTCCTACTTGGTACAAATACACAACTTAAAATGGTACGGAAACACTCAGGATGTTGGTTCATGTAATACAAATGATTACAGCAAGATCATTTTGCCATACATCACTGTAAATTTCTCCAAATCTTTTGGATTTCTAGTGCCATAACAGGAATGGTCCCCATTCCAAGTCAAAGTATGATTAGTGTGCATATTAGTATTGTTTCAATCTTTGAGGTCAGCCATCACACCTATAACCATAAATCTGATGCAATGAGTGGTGATACCAACATGGACCTACCATGAATATAACTGCTAGTGTCCCATAACAGCATCCATTGCTACTTTTTAAAAGATTTGTGATTTCTAAAATCAGATTTAGATAGTCTCCATATCACCACCTTAGAGAAGTACTCCTAGTTAAAGTGCCCCTCTAACTGCACACCGTCTATTTTACGAACTGTAGCCTTACAGAAATCGGCCTAAAAACTTTGCAGGAATTCTGTTACTCCTTTAGACAGTGCTCCACAAGATGTCTACAGGTTCAAACTTAATACCTTCCCATGATGCGGCCTGATGCAGTGTCAAGTCACCCATACTTCAGATCTTGGGGACACATTTAGGATGGGAGACAAATGAGCCAAGTCTACAGTTAATCATAGCAGCCTTTCAACAGCTTAAAACTTGAGATCCATCCACTTATGCCAGGACTGTGCAACTGCAAAGCAGCAGTCAAAGCACCTTTAAAGCTCTCCCACAAAATCCCCTTGCACCTACCATAATGCAACACTAACCTCTTACCAACCTTGGTGAGTACACCAGGGACCCTGTGAAAGAGCCAAAGGACCATCCTTAGAGTTCTCGACAGGAAATGACGAAGTGGAAGGGAAAAACTGAAGTGAACAAACTTTGTTCCATTATGAAAGTTTACAGTCTTAGTCAAATTCACTGTAATTGAATCTCCGGCTACAACCTCCTGGGTGGAAGTATGAGAGAATATGATTGAGTAAGGTGGACCTGCACTACCTGGACTTATTTTACAGTCCTTTCCTGCAGACGTGTAATCAAGCCCAAACCACAGCAGGAGAACTAAAGAATTCTTGAAAAATTGAGATTTAGCTACAGTTCTAGCCAAATGTGTATTTGTTGATCTGGTTAGTCCCACTAAGCTAGTAGTCTCTTCCGGGAGGCATGTGGTCGTTATGCCAAGGAAAGTTTGGCCAGGGCCCTGAGGAATTTCCACTACTCGGCTGAAGTAGATGTAAAAGATCACACTGCACCCAACAGCAACTCAAGTAAATGAGGCCTCAGTTTAACATCTCAACTGAAGGATGGCACACCAAGGACTGCATCACTGCTACCCCCCTTATGCTGTACAGTAGTGTCAACCTACCTGGTGTGGGAACAGAACCCATGGCCTTTCACATCAAAGGTAGTTGTGCTACACATGCTACCTGTTGAAACGTTAACTGCTAAAATTTACTTCAGCTTTACTTGGAAAAGTTTCCTTGCATGTTTGCATAACAAAATAATGCAAGTCTGAGCCAAATGGACAGTGCAACTTTTGAAACTTTCCATACCAGTGTGTTTCACTTAAAGGGCTGATTTTCTGTTGCATCTTTTCAGTCTACCAAATATTCTACTCAAACTAGGCAATTTAGCAAACACTGTCCTCTGTTGGAATACTGGAGAGGATGGAATGAAGAACCTCCTGCCACAAGGCATAAAACTTGGATCTGTGCCCAAAACACTTTTTGCCAAGTAGGTTTAAAAGATTCTTATCCAAACATTAATGCTACCAGAAAGCAGTGTTCCATGCAATCCCAATGCATATGCTCATTTCTGCAGAGGCATTTTCCAACATTTAGTAGAAGCTGCGGTGGTGCAGTAGCTGTCTCATAGCAAGAGGTTCTCCCATTCGATTGTTGGCTGGAGTGCCTTCTGTGCGGAGTCTGCATGTCCTCCCCGCAGTTGAGTGGCATTCGAAAAACATGCATGAATGGGCATGCATTCGTTGAAGGTTGGGCATCAGGCTGGCACCTCGGCACCATAAAAATCTGCCAATCAGCAGTCCGGAGTTCCACTGTGGTGATCCCAAAAGTACAGTTTTGTACCTACCATAAATGTAGATGTTCGAGGGCTATTACAGCTGCAGTAGTTACATATGGGTTTTCAGTCAAGGCGGTCCCGGTCGACACGAATCCAAAGTCTTGGTCCGCACTCTTCTGACGCCAGGAAGGCTAGAGTATAAAGACACATCTTCTTCAGTCTTTCTTGCCCCAGATGTCAGGTGCCCCCAAAAGGAAGGCAATACATAAATTAGTGTAATACACAAAAGTAAGCAAATAAAACATAGCAGGATAACCCAGTCAGCAGGTATGAATAGTTATTCAAACCCCAAGGTGTTACCAAGAGGTCAGCTGTAATAGCCCTCAAACATCTACATTTATGGTAGGTACAAAACTGTACTATGTTCATCGTGCATTACAGCTGCAGTAGTTACATATGGGTAGAATCCCAAAGCTATGTCTAGGGTGGTAGGTACTATGGAACTGGGTTGAGCTAGAATGCCCTGCAAAACTGCAGTGGCAAAGCCTGCTCTGGTTCTGGAGTATAAAGGCAGATGGTAATGTTTTGTGAAGGTATGTACAGAACTCCAAGTGGCTGCCTCCAAGATATCTTTAGTAGGCACTCCTCTGAGGAAGGCTGTAGAGGTGGCTGTGGCCCTAGTGGAGTGTGATCTGATGCCAGTAGGCACGAGCTTTCCATGATAGGAATAACAAAAGCGTATGCAGTGACCAATCCACTTGGAAATGGTCTGTTTAGTTATAGGTTTCCGACCCCACAGCATAGGAAACTAAGAGTTGATCTGATTTTCTGAATGGCTTGGTTCTGTCCAAGTAGTAACGTAGCTGCCTATGGATATCTAAAGAATGAAGCAGCCTCTCCCCTTTGTTTTGAGGATTGGAGTAGAAAGTAGGAAGGTGAATGGCCTGGTTTAGGGCTACCCTAGATACTACTTTAGGCATAAAGGAAGAGGGAAACCCTGTCCTGATGGAATATGAGGAATGGCTGCACCACCATGAGAGCCTGTAACTCAGATACCAGCTGAAGTGATGGCCAGGAAAAGCTGTTTTCCAGGATAAATATTGTAATTCTGCTGAAGCAGCTGGTTCAAAGGGAGGCAATGTCAATTTTTCCAGTACATAGTTAAGGTCCCAAGCTGGTACTGGTTGTTTCCTTGGAGGCCTTATGTTCTTAGCCCCTCTGAGGAACTGTCGTAGTAGTGGGTGTGAGAATAAAGGAGGGTCCATATTGAATTCTGCAGATATTGCTGAGGCATGTATCTTGATTGAGGAAAAGGAAAGCCCCTTGCTCAAAAGATCAGTCAGGTACTGTAAAATCTGAGACAGGTTTAATTTTCTAGGATCCTGTCCACGTTCATTCCAACAGCAAAACCGCTTCCATTTTGCGGAGTAAGCTTTTCTTGTAGATGGTCTTCTAGCCTCCAAAATGACATCCTGCACTTCTTTGGAGAGTAGTGCCTGATGTGAAGTTAAGGAATTTTCCATGCAGCTAGACTGAGAGTTTTCAGCTGACTGTGAAGAGTTTTGAAGTTGTTCCAGTAGAGGTGTTAGAGGCAGGGGCCACGGAGGAGTGTGTGTTAGGCTCCTCAGTAGTGGATACCAATGTTGTCTCGGCCAATCTGGAGCAATCAGTATCATCCTTGGCTTGTCTGTTCTTGCTTTCAAAAGCACCTTGGGCAGCAGAGGTAGTGGTGGGAATGCATAAACTGACCGTGTTGTCCATGTGAATGAGAGGCGCCCACTTTCCAAGCCCTTGGGTGTGAGGTCCTTGAGCAAAACTTTTTAATTGATGATTTTGTGGGAGGCAAATAGGTCTATGTCTGGCCTTCCCACGCTTGAACAATCTGCATGAATACCTGTGGATGTAGTTTCCATTCGTGAGGGTCTGTCATATGTCTGCTCAGAGTGTCTGCCAGTGTGTTTTCCATTCCTGGTAGATACTGAGCCTGGAGTGCTATTTGTCTTTCCAGAGCTAGATTCCAAAGAGTCATGGTTAATCTGCACAAGGGGTATGAAGGAGTCCCTCCTTGTTTGTTTATGTACCACATTACTGTGGTGTTGTCTGTTCTTATGAGCAGTTGTCCTGGATGCAGGAATTCTCTGAACGCTGAAATTGCATTTATTACTGCCAGCATTTCTTTTTGATTGACGTGAAGGTGCTTTTCTGTTTTGTGCCATCTGCCCTGAATGCACCTGTCCTTCATATAATCTGAGGCGCCTGTGGTTATGACTTGTGTAGCTTGAGGCTTGCAGAATGGGAGGCCTTTGTTTACTTGGCATGCTTGGGACCACCATATGAATTCCTTTTGTAGACAGGGAATTATTGGAATCTCCACTTCTAAGCTGTGACTGTGTTGAGACCATAGATTTTTTAGGTACCATTGAAGTTTCCTCATGTGCAGCTTTGCACATGGGATTAGAAGAATGCAAGATGCCATGAATCCCAGAGCCTGCAGGATTTTCCTTGCAGTAAGCCTGGTACTTTTGCAAGTATTTTGAAATAATGAGATAGTTGCCCTTGTTTTTCTGTCGTTAGGTAAGCCCTCTGGGTGTTTGTGTCCAAGTTGGCACCCAGGAAGGTAATTTTCTGAGAGGGTGTTAGTTTTGATTTCTCCTTGTTGATGGTGTATCCCAGAGAAAGCAGTAAGCATGTCACATATGCCAGATGTTTGAGAAGTAAGAGTTTGCTGTCCGCTTGGATCAGGCAGTCGTCTAGATAAGGGTAAATTTGTATCCCTTGAAGTCTGCAGTATGCAATCACTGATGCCAGGCACTTGGTGAATACTCTGTAGATAAGCCAAAGGGCAATGCAGAGAATTGATAGTGATTTGAACCTGCAAGAAATCTGAGGTATCTTCTGCAACTTTGTCTGATTGGGACATGCAGGTATGCCTCCTTGAGGTCCAAAGTTACCAGCCAAAACCCCTTGCCCAGCATGGGAAGGAGTTGCTGTAATGTGAGCATCTTGAATTTTGGCACTAGAAGAAATGTGTTGAGAATGGATAAGTCCAGAATGGGTCTCCAGTCGCCCTTTTCTTGGCACCAGAAAAGCCTTGAATAAAAACCTTGTGCTTGTTGGTGCGAGGTACCTTTTGTATAGCCCTCATATTTAGGAGCTTTGCGATTTGTAGTTGTGCCTCTACCCTTTGATTTTGTGGTAGGTTTGGCATGCCTCTCATTTTGGAAGAGTGTGAAATGAAATTTGTAGCCTCTGTTTATTATGTCCAGAATCCATTTGTCTGTTGTGACAATATGCCAATTGTTTGCAAATAGTGCCAGTTTTCCTCCCAAAGGTGCTGCCAGTTGAATTCTGCTTGGCATGGAAATGAGGGAGTCACTGAGTCTGCTTTCTGTACTGCTGTGCACTGTCGTCACCACTTCTTGGAGTTGGTGATTGCCATTGTCTGCCTCTGTAGGATCCTTGGGTTGCCCTCTGCCCTTCCACGCCTGTATCTGCCCCTTTGGGCTTTATCATTGGTTGGAAAGGACCAGTTTTTTGATGGCCAATTCCTGCTGAACCTTGGTGGCTGAACCTGTAAGAAAGCTTTAACAGTTTGCATAGATTTTGCCTTTTCTTCCATTTTACGTAAAATATCCTCAGCATTACCACCAAAAAGAACATCCTTATGTAACGGTGCATCCAGAATTTTTGCTTTCACCTGATCTGGAAGATTTTGTTCCTTAGCCATGCATGTTGACTGCTCCAGTAGCGGCTGATCTGCTGGAGGCTTCAAGTGCATCATAACCACATTGTAAGGTGTGCTTGCCCACTTGCTCAGCACTATGCATCATATCCTGTAACTCTTTTAAATCAGGCTGTTCAGGTTGTGACATTTTTGTTTTTAATTGTGATAACAGAAATTGCTGATATCTAATCATATGGAACTGGCAGTTTAAGGCTCTCATGGCAAGGGTGGCAGAGGTAAACCTTCTTACCCCACCTTTCTAGTGATCTAGATTCAGGTAGTGGATTTTTGGCCGTGGAAGCCTTAATTCCTTTAGGGCCTTGAGAAATAGTTTCAGGGTCTGCATTATGGCCTTTATAGAGGAACTGATGAGAATTAGGAACTCTGTAATACCTATCCGCTTAACAGGTGCAGGAGGCAGAGAACTGATTTAAACAGGCCTCCAGTATACATCATCCAAAACCTCCAAAACAGGAGGAATAGCCAAAGGTCTATGCTGAGGTAACCAGAGGAATTCCCTAAGTCTTTTCTTGGAGTCTGAAAAGTCTTGGCCTTCCCAATGGAAGTGCTCTCTCAAGGAGTGTAAAGTTTCCCCAAATGAAAAATACAGAGGGAATGGACTGCTCAGCATCCTAATCCTCAAAAGGTGAATAAGATTGTTCTTCAGCATCAGAATGTTCTGATAAAATGGATTCTTGGTCAGAAGGAGGAGAATCCTCCTCTACTCTGGGTCTCTTGTCCGAGGGGCCTGTGAGCCTCTGATAAGAGTGATCAGGTCTTCAGCCATTTTAAGCATGTGCTTTAGGCATGGGCCCAGGTCTTGGGCCTTGTGTGACAGGCCTAGAAAGTTGCTTGGCTGATTTGGCTTTTGTAAAAGCCTTGATGGAGAATGAGGATGAAGGCCTAAAAACACCATGGGTGGATGTAGATCTATCCACATTTGTGGGTTCGACATGAACCGGGCTTCGTAGATTGGGATAGGACCAAGAACCAGCGGTCTCAGGTACAGAAGACCCCGCTAAGGCAGTGTCGCCGGTAGTCAGGGATTGCCTCACTGAGAACCGCCCACGTGGAGCTTGTTTTGCGCGGAGTCAGTGGAGACCGCAGTTCTCGACTGACTGTCCTTTTTTCTGGACATAGCGGTAGTCGGAGTATCCGGACATTTTATAATTAAACGCAAATAGTGTTGGGATAGTGCGTTTATTGAAGGTAGCACAAAAGCGCAGCCCGAGACGCCGTGGTCTGGGCCCAAACAAGGTATGCAAAGGGAATGGAAATCCTTATGCGGTATTTGCTTCACAAGAAATACAATTATTAACTTTTTCTGACATCGGTCTGAGGCAAGAAAAGATTAACGGGTACTTAGCTTTAATGAAGACTTCGGTTCCAAAATTTTTCGTAATTCAGGAGCTGGCCGACCAACTGCTTCTGCAAAAAGACTGGAGAAGATGGCGCCGGCTGTGTCTTTTATACTCTAGCCTTCCTGACGCCAGAAGAGTACAACAACCGACGCCGACCAAGACTTTGGAATTGGCTGAAAACCCATATGTAACTACTGCAGCTGTAATGCACGATGAACATCTGGGAAAAGCCGAAAGAACAATAAGTTCAAAAATGATTTTGGCATCCTGAAGGATGCCAGAACAGGAAGGCCATCAGAAACACATAGCATACATTTAAAAAGCTAAAAGAAACTATTTTGTATGCTAGCAAACTGGCAACAGCTGTTAGTAAACTCCTCTACTGTTGTGGTTCACCTATCAAAACAGCATAGCCTAAACACTAAGCCAGCCAGAACTGAGGCAGTATGATTTTAAGTAATGCTTCACTGCCCAGAGAAAACTCAAATTCCTTTTTCAATAAGCATCAAGGGAACAAGAGAAGCCATATTGCCAATATGGAGTACAGACCCAGCTGAGGCTTGTCAGACAGAGGACAGACCTTTTGAGGTTAGAGATTCAGTAAGGGGTCTCAGAAGGTACCAAACTTACCTAGGCCACAAGGCTATTCTGCCTTGTGCTCCTTTGCTTTTTTTTTTTAGCAATTTCATAATGGAAAGAAATGGGACAAAGGTAATAAACCCAGTAGCCACTACTAAATGATAAACATACAGGTTGTGGTGATGGGGCTTTTACCATGAGAGTGAGGTTGGAAAAAAACTGCGTTTGATTTCAAATGCAGAAACGCACAGGTTGTAGCGAAGTCTTCAACAGCAAAAAAATAGCTCCCACCACTCGACAACTAAAGTGGATACTTGAAGCACCAAATGAGCTTGTCCAACAGAGCTATACAGAATGTGATGTGAATAAAGTTCTGTGCTGAAGTGACAATCCCATAATCTCAGCCTTCACAGCGAGAGGCTTGGACTGTCCTAGTCTGCTTGTTCATATAACAAACTACTGCCTTGTTGTTGGCATGATTAACACACTGTACAAAGTCGTGTAGACCCTACATCATTAGGATTGCCCTAAAATTTAGGATGCTGACATACAATGAACTCTACTGTGGTAATGCCCCTTGAATTCCTGCACCAAAAAATGCCTCACTTCAGCAAACACGCATGCAAGACTAGTTATAAATGGGGAAAGAGACAAATGGTCATCCTGTTAAAAGTCTGTTCAGCTGACTAAACCAAAATCTGAAGCTCAGCAACACCATCTGACCAGGAACTCAAACTATTCATTCTGTACCTTTCACACCACTACAACAGGCGACAGCCACTACAACCGGCGACAGCCACTACAACCGGCGACAGCCACTACAACCGGCGACAGCCACTACAACAGGCGACAGCCACTACAACAGGCGACAGCCACTACAACAGGCGACAGCCACTACAACAGGCACCTTGAGACAAAGTGGCTGTTTGGAGGATGTCAAAACAATGCAGCTCGTTTTGACAATACTAGCAATTCTGTCTGGTCTGTGTTTTCCAGGTAGGCAACAAGTTCAGTGCTTGTGATTACAACTGATTCTGCAGTATTAACAATCAAAAAGTTGAGTAGTTTAAAAAAGTTATTGTGCATGTCCAGAGTACACAGAGCCTACCTGGTTTTTAGAGTTCAGAAAATATAGGAAGAATGACAGATTGTAAAAACCAAAAACTACTACTAGCACGAATAAAGTACAGTTTTGTACCTACCATAAATGTAGATGTTAGAGTGCTCATACAGCTGCAGTCATTACAGATGGGTTATCCTGCCATCAGGCGGGTCCTCGGTCGGCCGAATTCCAAAGTCTAGGTCTGGCGTCTGTTGTCGTCGCTTCTTACCTGACGTCAGTGCGGCAGGGTTATAAGAGAGGCAGCAGACGCCATTTTCTTCAGTTTTTCTTGCCCCAGATGTCAGGTGCCCCCAGAAGGAAGGCAAACCATGTTATGCAAACATGCAATATAGATAAATCAAAAAACAGTAGTTGCAAGCAAATACACCATAAAAGAAAACACCAAATAGGTTGCATGATAAAGATGTTTGTCATAAGGCCTGTCCTAAGAGGGGACGGAGGGGGGGGTAACCTGGACTGCAGCTGTATGAGCACTTGAACATCTACATTTATGGTAGGTACAAAACTATACTAAGTTCATCGTGCATACAGTTGCAGTCATTACAGATGGGAAGAATCCCAAAGCTAAGTAAGGGTGGTAGGCACTAAGTGGAACTAGGAGCGAGGATGCCCTGCAAGACTGCTGTGGCAAAGCCCGCTCTAGATTTAGAGTATAGTGGAAGGTGGTAGTGCTTGGAGAAAGTGTGCACTGAACTCCAAGTAGCTGCTTCCAAAATGTCCTTGGTAGGGACCCCCCTGAGGAAAGCTGCAGAGGTAGCTGTGGCCCTGGTGGAGTGGAATCTGATGTATGCAGGCACAGTTTTTCCATGAAATGAGTAACAAAAGCGTATGCAGTGGGCTATCCATTTTGAAATTGTCTGTTTGGAAATGGCCTTTCCTTGAGCACCTGTAGCATAGGACAGAGTTGCTCAGATTTCCTGAATGGCTTTGTTCTGTCCAAATAATAACAAAGTTGTCTGTGAATGTCCAAGGAACGTAGTAGTCTTTCCCCTTTGTTCTGTGGATTTGGAAAAAAGGTAGGTAAGTGGATAGTCTGATTCAAAGCTACACTGGATACTACCTTTGGCATAAAGGTAGGGTTGGTTCGTAAGGAAACTCTGTCCTGATGGAAAATGATGAATGGTTGCACAGCCATGAGGGCCTGTAGCTCCGAAACCTTGCGTGCTGAGGTGATAGCCAGCAGAAAGGCCGTTTTCCAATGACAAGTATTGTAGCTCTGTTGAAGCTAGCTCAAAGGGGGGAAGGGTCAGCTTTTCCAATACGAAGTTGAGGTCCCAAGCTGGAAATGGTGGTTTTCCTTGGGGGTTTTATATTTTTTGCCCCTCTGAGGAACTGTCTTGAGAGGATGTGAGAATAAAGGAGGGTCTGTGTTGTATTGTGCAGAAATGGCTGAAGTGTGGATCTTGGAGGAGAAGGAAAGTCCATTGTTCAACATTCTCAGCTAGGTACTCTTAAAATTTGAGGAATATTTATTACCCAAGGATTCTGGCTCTTTTCTTGATTCCAGGAACAAAACAGTTTCCATTTGGCGGAGTAGGCTTTTCTAGTAGAAGGTCTTCTGGCCTCCAAGATGACATCCTGCATCTCCTTGGAGAGGAGAATCTGTTGGGAAATTAAGGAATTCTCCATGCAGCTAGATTTAGGGTTTTGAGCTGGCTGTGAAGGGTTTTGTAGTTGTGCTGGGACAACAGAAGAGGGACTAGAGGTAGGATCCATGGTGGGGAGTGTGTCAGGCTCTTTAGGAGCGGATACCAGTGCGGTCTTGGCCAGTCTGGAGCAATGAGAATCATTTGTGGTCTCTCTGCTCTGGCTTTCAATAGAACTTCAGTACAGGAAGAGGCGGGAAGGCATAAACTGTCATTGTCGTCTAATTGAAAGAGTGCGTCCACTTTCCAGGCCTGTGGATGATAGGTCCTTGAACAAAATTTTTTCAACTGGTAATTTCTGTGGGTAGCAAATAGATCTATGTCTGGCTGTCCCCATGCCAGAGTTATCTTTGTGAAAACTTGAGAATGCAGCTTCCATTCGTGTGGATCTGTCATATTTCTGCTTAGGTTGTCTGCCAGTGTGTTTTCCTTCCCTGGCAGGAATTGTGCCTGTAGTTGAATTTGCAATTCCAGGGCTGTGTTCCATAGGGTCATGGCTTGCCTGCACAGGGGGTATGAATGAGTTCCCCCAGTTTATGTACCACATGACTGTGGTGTTGTCTGTCCTTATCAATAAAGTACAGTTTTGTACCTACCATAAATGTAGATGTTCGAGGGCTATTACAGCTGCAGTAATCACATATGGGTTTTCAGCCGTCAGGTGGTCCAATTCCAAAGTCTTGGTCCTGGGGTTGTTGTGTTGTCGTACTCTTCTGACATCAGAAAGGCTAGAGAGTCTTTCTTGCCCCAGATGGCAAGTGCCAGCAAAAGGAAGGCAATACAAAAATAAATCTAATCCACAAAAGTAAGCAAATAAAACATAGCAGGATAACCCAGTCAGCAGGTATGAAGAGGTATTCAGACCCCAAGGTCTTACCAAGTGGGGAAGGAGGGTGGAAACCTGTACTGCAAGCTGTAATAGCCCCGAACATCTACATTTATGGTGGGTACAAAACTGTACTATGTTCATCGTGCATTACAGCTGCAGTAATCACATATGGGTAGAATCCCAAAGCTATGCCTAGGGTGGTAGGTACAACTGGGTTGAGCTAGAATGCCCTGCAAAACTGCAGTGGCAAAGCCTGTTCTTGTTCTGGAGTATAAAGGCAGATGGTAGTGTTTTGTGAAGGTATGTACAGAACTCCAAGTGGCTGCCTCCAAGATATCTTTAGTAGGCACTCCTCTGAGGAAGGCTGTAGAGGTGGCTGTGGCCCTGGTGGAGTGAGATCTGATACCAGTAGGGACAGGCTTTCCATGATAGGAATAACAAATGACCAATCCACTTGGAAATGGTCTGTTTGGTAACAGGTTTCTACAGCATAGGACACAAGGAGTTGATCTGATTTTCTGAAGGATTTGGTTCTGTCCAAGTAATAACGTAGCTGTCTGTGGATGTAGTGCAGCTTGTTTTGAGGGTTAGGAAGGTGTATGGCCTGGTTTAAAGCAACCCTGGATACCACTTTAGGCATAAAGGAAGGGTTGGTACGGAGGGAAACCCTGTCCTGATGGAAGATGAGGAATGGCTGCACCGCCATGAGGGCCTGTAACTCAAACTCTACGAGCTGAAGTGATGGCCAGTAGAAAAGCTGTTTTCCAGGACAAATATTGTAATTCTGCTGAAGCAGCAGGTTCAAAGGGAGGTAATGTCAATTTTTCTAGTATGTAGTTAAGGTCCCAAGCTGGCACTGGCTGTTTCCTTGGAGGTCTTATGTTCTTAGCCCCTCTGAGGAACTGTCGTAGGAGTGGGTGTGAGAATAAAGGAGGATCCATGTTGAATTCTGCAGAGATTGCTGAGGCATGTATTTTGATTGAGGAAAATGAAAGTCCATTGCTCAAAAGTTCAGCTAGGTACTGCAAAATCTGAGGTAGGTTCAATTTTCTAGGGTCCTGCCCTCGTTTTTCATTCCAACAGCAAAAAGCTTTTCTAGTAGATGGTCTTCTGGCCTCCAAAATGACATCCTGTACCTCTTTGGAGAGTAGAGTCTGGTGTGGTGTTAAGGAATTTTCCATGCAGCAAGACTGACAGTTTTCAGCCGACTGTGAAGGGTTTTGAAATTGTTGAGGCAGGGATCACGGAGGAGTGTGTGTTAGGCTCCTCAGGAGTGGATACCAGTGTTGTCTCGGCCAGTCTGGAGCAATCAGTATCATCCTCGGCTTGTCTGTTCTTACTTTCAAAAGCACCTTGGGCAGAAGAGGTAGAGGTGGGAATGCATAAACTGACCAAGTTGTCCATCTGAAGGAAAGAGCGTCCACTTTCCAGGCTTTTGGGTGGAAGGTCCTTGAGCAAAATCTTTTTAATTGATGGTTTCTGTGGGAGGCAAAAAGATCTATATCTGGCCTCCCCCAAGCTTGAACAATCTCTGTAAACACCTGTGGATGTAGCTTCCATTCGTGAGGATCTGTCATATTTCTGCTCAGAGTGTCTGCCAGTGTGTTTTCCATTCCTGGCAAGTACTGTGCTTGAAGTTCTATTTGTCTTTCCAGAGCCAGGTTCCAAAGAGTCATGGCTAGTCTGCACAAGGGGTATGAATGAGTTCCTCCTTGTTTGTTTATGTACCACATTACTGTGGTGTTGTCTGTTCTTATGAGCAGTTGTCCTGGATGCAGAAATTCTCTGAACGCTGAGATTGCATTTATTACTGCCAGCATTTCTTTTTGATTGATGTGAAGGTGCTTTTCTTTTTAGGGCCATCTGCCCTGAATGCACCTGTCTTTCATGTGCGCTCCCCAGGCGTAGTCTGAAGCGTCTGTGGTTATGACTTGTGTTGCTTGAGGCTTGCAGAATGGGAGGCCTGTGTTTTCTTGGCATGCTTGGGCCCACCATATGAATTCCTTTTGAAGACAGGGAATTATTGGAATGATTGCTTCCAAGCTGTGGCTGTGTTGAGACCATGATTTTTTAGGTACCAATAAAGTTTCCTCATGTGCAGCTTTGCGCATGGGATTAGAAGAATGCAAGATGCCATGAATCCCAGAGCCTGCAGGATTTTCCTTGCAGCAAGCCTGGTACTTTTTGCAAGTATTTTCAAGTACTGAGATAATTGCCCTTGTTTTTCGCCATCTGGGTGTTTGTATCCAAGTTGGCACCCAGGAAGGTTATTTTCTGAGAAGGTGTTAGCTTTGATTTCTCCTTGTTGATGGTGTATCCCAGAGAAAGCAGTAACCGTGTCACATATGCCAGGTGTTTCAGAAGTGTTTGCTGTCCGCTTGGATCAGGCAGTAGTCCAGATAAGGGTAAATTTGTATCCCTTGAAGTCTGCAGTATGCAATCACTGATGCCAAGCACTTGGTGAATACTAGATAAGCCAAAGGGCAATGCAGAGAATTGATAGTTGTTTGAACCTGCAAGAAATCTGAGGTATCTTCTGCAACTTTGTCTGATTGGGACATGCAGGTATGCCTCCTTGAGGTCCAATGTTACCAGCCAAAACCCCTTGCCCAGCATGGGAAGGAGTTGCTGTAATGTGAGCATCTTGAATTTTGGTACAAGAAGAAATGTGTTTAGGATGGATAAGTCCAGTATGGGTCTCCAGTCGCTTCCTTTTCTTGGCACCAGGAAAAGCCTTGAATAAAAACCTTGTGCTTGTTGGGTACCTTTGTATAGCCCTCATGTTTAGGAGCTTTGAAATTTGCAGTTGTGCCTCTAACCCTTTGATTTTGTGGTAGATTTGGCATGCCTCTCATTTTTGGGAGAGTGTGAAAATGGAATTTGTAGCCTCTGTTTATAATGTCCAGAATCCATTTGTCTGTTGTGACAATATGCCAATTGTTTGCAACTCCCAAAGGTGCTGCCAGTTGAATTTTGCTTGGCATAGAAAGGAGGGAGTCATTGAGTCTGCTTCCTGTACTGTTGTGCACTGTCGTCACCACCTCTTGGTGCCGGAGATTGCCATTGTCTGCCTCTGTAGGACCCTTGGGCTTGTCCTCTGCCCCTTCCGCGTCTGTATCTGCCTCTTTGGGGCTTGTCAGTGGCTGGAAAGGACCAGTTTTTTGATGGCCAATTCCTGCTAAACCGTGGTGGCTGCACCTGTAAAAAAGCTTTGACAGTTTGCATAGATTTTGCTTTTTCTTCCATTTTACGTAATATATCCTCAGCATTAGTACCAAAAAGAACATCCTTATGTAAAGGTGCATCCAGAATTTTTGCTTTCACATGGTCTAGCAGATTTTGTTCTCTAAGCCATGCATGTCTTCGAATGACTGATCCGGTAGCGGCCGCTCTGCTGGAGGCCTCTAGGGCATCATAACCACATTGTAAGGTGTGCTTACCCACTTGCTCTGCACTATGCATATCCTGCAACTCTTATATCTGGTTGTTCAGGTTGCGACATTTTGGGTCTTTAATTGTGATAACAGGAATTGTTGATATTTAATCATATGAAACTGGCAGTTTAAGGCCCTCATGGCTAGTATAAACCTTCTTACCCCACCTTTCTAGAGATCTAGATTCCCTTTCAGCAGGAAGTGGATTCTTGGCCGTGGAGGCCTTAATTCCTTTAGGGCCTTGAGAAATAGTTTCAGGGTCTGCATTATGTCCTTTGTAGAGGAACTGATGAGAAATAGGTACTCTGTAATACCTATCCGGCTTAACTGGTGCAGGAGGCAGAGAATCCGGATTAAGGCAAGCCTCTGAGTAAACATCATCCAATACCTCCAAAACAGGAGGAATAGCCAAAGGTCTATGCTGAGGTAACCAGAGAAATTCCCTAAGTCTTTTCTTGGAGTCTGAAAAGTCTTGGCCTTCCCAGTGGAAGTGCTCCCTCAAGGAGTGCAAGGTTTCAAAAGAAAAATCCTCAGGGGGATACAGAAGGAATAGACTGCTCTGCATAGGAATAAGAGTGTTCTTCAGCATCAGAATGTTCTGATAAGATGGATCCCTGGTCAGAAGAGGGAGAATCCTCCTCGAGGGGCCTGGGAGCCTCTGATAAGAGTGATAAGGTCCTCAGCCATTTTAAGCATGTGCTTCTAGGCATGGGCCCAGGAGATGGCCTTGTGTAGCCGGCCTAGTATGGTGCCTGGCTGTTTTGGATTTAGTGAAGGCCTTAATAGAGAAAGAGGATGAAGGCCTAAAACACCATGGGTGGATGTAGATCTGTCCACATTGGTAGGCTTCGATATGCAGGGCTCGGGTTGTAGTCTGGGAAAGGGCAAGAGCCAGCGGTCTCTGGTACAAGAGACCCGCCGAGGAGTGTAGTCGGTAGTCAGGGACTGCAAAGGCTCACTGAGAACCGGACCAGGAGCCTGCCGGCGGCGGTGGAGGTTGAGAGGTTTCCTCGCCGCGTCCTTTCTTTTTTTCTTTTTTTAAAGCGGTAGTCGGAGTATATCCGACGACATTTTATAATTAAACGCTTTAAGGGCTTAACTCACAACCAACGCTTGATAGTGCGATAGTTGAAGGGTGAAGGTAAGCGACAGCCCGAGAGGCGTCGTGGTCTGGGCCCAAACAAGGTATGCAAAGGGAATGGAAAATACAATTAACTTTTTCTGACATCGGTCTGAGGCAAGAAAAGATTCCCCAACGGGTGCTTAGCTTTAATGAAGACTTGGTTCCAAAATTTTAGAAGATGGCGCTGTGTCTTATATACTCTAGCCTTCCTGACGCCAGAAGAGCACGCTGACAACGGACGCCGACCAAGACTTTGGGTCGCCGCATCGAGGGACGCCTTCGCGGCTGAAAACCCATATGTGATTACTGCAGCTGTAATGCACGAACATCTGGCCTGGATGCAGTAGGTCGTTGAAGGTCATAAGAGCATTTTGCACGGCTAGCATCTCCTTTTGGTTGATGTGTAGGTGCTTCTCTTTTTGGGACCATTTTCCCTTCATGCACTGATCTGCCATGTGTGCTCCCCATGCGTAGTCTGAGGCATCTGTTGCGATTTGAGTTGCTTGAGGTACACAGAAAGGGAGACCTGTGTTTCTTTGGCATGCTTGAGCCCACCACAAAAATTCCTTTTGAAGGCATGGAATGAGTGGTATTTATTGTTTCCAAGCTGTGGCTGTGTTGAGACCATAAGTTTTTTAGGTACCATTGAAGTTTCCTCATATGCAGCTTTGCACATGGGATTAGTATGATGCAAGATGCCATGAATCCCACAGCCTGCAGGACTTTCCTTGCAGTTAGCCTGGTGAAAGTTGCCATTTTGCTGAAGTATTGAGACAGTTGCCCTTGTCTGGCGTGAGGTAAGCCATCTAGGTGGTTGTATTCAAGCTGGCACCCAGGAAAATTATCTGTTGAGAAGGTATTAGTTTTGATTTCTTTTTGTTCACTGTGTATCCCAGGAAGTTTAACAGTTTTATTACAAAAGCCAGATGCTGCAATAGAATGTCCTTGCTGTCCGCTTGGATCAGGCAGTCGTCCAGATATGAGTAGATTTGTATTCCTTGTAGTCTGCAGAAGGCAATTACTGATGCCAGGCATTTCATAAACACTCTGGGCGCAGTAGATAAGCCAAAGGGCAATGCAGAGAATTGGTAATGGGTTGAACCTGCAAGAAATCTGAGGCATCTTCTGCAATCTTGTCTGATAGGGACATGCAGGTATGCCTCCTTGAGGTCCAATGTTACCAGCCAAGACCCCTTGCCAGCATGGGAAGAAGCTGCTGTAATGTGAGCATCTTGAATTTTGGCACCTGTAGATATGTGTTTAGGATGGATAGGTCTAAGATAGGTCTCCAATCTTTGTCTTTCCTTGGTACCAGGAATAGTCTGGAATAAAAACCTTGACCTTGTTCTTTTGCAGGTACCTCTTGAATCGCTTTCATATCCATGAGCGCGGAAATTTGTCTTTGTGCCTCTGCCCTTTGATTTTGGCATGCCTCATTTTTGGAAGGGTGCGAAAGTGGAACATGTAGCCTCTGTCTATAATGTCCAGAATCCATTTGTCTTTGTAACAATATGCCAATTTTATGAAAATAATGCCAGTTTTCCGCCCAAAGGTGCTGCCATTAAAGCTTTGCTTGGCAGGTATAGGGGGAAGTCATTGAGTGTTTTCTAAATGACTCATCTATCTTCTCCACCTCTTGGGGTTGGTGCTTGCCACTGTCTTGCTCTGTAAGATCCTTGAGGTTGCCCTCTACCCCTTGGGCGTCTGTATCTGCCCCTTTGAGGTCTGTCTGGGGCTGGAAAGGACCAATTTTTTGAAGGCCAGTTTCTGCTGAAGCAGGGAGGTTGTACCTGCAGGAAATCTTTCACCGTTTGCATTGATTTTGCTTTTTCCTCCATTTTCTTCAGTACCTCCTCAGCTTTAACACCAAACAATACATCTTTTTGAAGTGGTGCATCTAATAATTTTGCTTTGACATGATCTGGCAAGGTTTGCTCTTTCAGCCAAGCATGTCTACGTATAACAGACCCCGTAACAGCTGCTCTACATGAGGCCTCTAAAGCATCAAAACCACACTGCAAGGTATGTTTACCCACTTGCTCTGCACCATGCAACAAATCATGCAACTCTTTCAAATCTGGTTGTTCTGTTTGTGTCATTTTGCTTTTCAACTGAGATAACAAAAACTGTTGGTACTTTAACATATGGAATTGACAGGTTTAATGCCCTCATGGTTAAAGTGGCAGAGGTATACACCTTTCCCCCCCCACCTTTCTAATGCTGTGGAATCTCTCTCTGAAGGTAAAGGGTTTTTAGCAGTAGAGGCCTTAATTCCCTTGGGACCCTGTGAAATGGTTTCTGGGTCAGCAGTATGGCTTTTATAAAGGAGCTGGTGAGAATCAGGAACCTGGTAATACCGGTCTGGTTTAACAGGGACTGGAGGTAAAGAATCTGGATTAAGGCTGGCTTCTGTGTACACATCATCCAAAATATCTAAAACAGGAGGGACAGCCAGGGGCCTATGCTGGGGGAGCAGTAGAAATTCCCTGAACCTTTTCTTGGAATCTGAGTAATCTTGGCCTTTCCAGTGAAAGTGTTCCCTCAATGTATGCAGGGTTTCCCCAAGAGTAGTCCTCAAGGGGGGGAGGGGGGGGGCCGAGGGAATAGACTCCTCAGCATCAGAGTCTTTGAAAGGGGAATAGGCATAATCCTGGTCCTCAGTGTTCTGAGGTAATAGAAGCCTGGTCTCAGGAAGGGTAGTCTTCCTCTAGTCTGGGTCTTTTGTCAGAGGGGGGTTGAGAACCCCTGATGAGAGTAATCAAATCCTCAGCCATTTTAAGCATCTGCTTTTTAGGCATGGGGCCTTGAGAGGAGGTCTGAGGACCCTGTTTTTTAGTTTTCGTGGCTGCTTTAGATTTAGTGAAGGATTTAATAGAGAAGGTGGAAGGCCTGAAGACTCCTTCCGAAATGGCAGGCCTGACTAAATTGAGTTTCCCCGCCAAGAGTGGCGTCGGTATCTGCAGAAAGAATGGGGACCGAGGAGCCTGCGACCTCGGGTACTGAAGTCACCGCTAATGCAGTTTCATCGGTACTCAGGGGCTGCGTAGGTGCCTCGCTGAGAACTGGTAGTCGGCCTAAGCGTGGTCTCCAAACTCTGTGCGGACCTCGGATGTTGGTCCTTATCCTTGCGTCTTTTGCTCAAAACTGGAGTCTGTGTATCCGACGACATCATTATTTTGGCAAAAAATTTAATTAAGGGCGAACTCCGCCCAGTGCTTAATAGTGCGCTTATTGAATCTAGCACAAAAACGGCAGGCCGAGACGTCGTGGTCTGGGCCTAAGCAAGGTATACAGAAAGAGTAGAAATCCTTATGCGGTATTTGCTTCCCACAAGAAATGCAATTATTAACTTTGTCTGACATCGGTCTGAGGCAAGAAAAGTTTCCCCAACGGGGTACTTGGCTTTAAAGACGACTTCTGCTGAAATACTTTCGTAAATATCAGGAGCTGGCCGACCGGCACTTGCGAACTGCTTCTGCTTCGGGCACCGCGCGGCAAGAAAGACTGAAGAAAATGGCGTCGGCTGCCTTTTATACCCCTGCCGCACTGACGTCAGGGAAGAAGTGACGACAACCGACGCCGGACCTAGACTTCGGAATTCAGCCCACCGAGGACCCGCCTGACGGCAGGAAAACTCATCTGTAATGACTGCAGCTGTATGCACGATGAACATGGAATCTGTTCTTAAAATAACAGTCTATACAAGGAAACCGGTTTAGCCACCATGAGACCTTACAACTTTGCAGATGTCAGAGCAATATACAACTACTCCAAATAAGCTGGTTCAAAAAGGAAAGCTCCAACGTTTTTGGCACAAAGGCAAGATCCTAACAAGCTTCCACCTGTATTCTAAGTAGTCAAAACACAAAACCCCTGCAACAGCTTGAACAAAGTTTAAGAAAAAGAAGAGACCTGTAGGCAGACATGCAGAAATGGCCAACACTCTGCTAAAGAATAAGCCAGGCTAGAGGACTGCAACTGGTAATTCTTAAATTAAGTAACACTGGTGGAACAATCCCCCACTGGGCCATGGTTAGTGGCACCAACTAGAAGATCCCCTCCACATAAAAGCATACAATTTCCTAGTAAAATAAAATTCTCAATACCTGCTTCACATCTTCAGAAAAAAGGTGCATAAAAAGGCATTAAATTCAATCACCCAGGCAGTTGAAATTTCAGAATTGGGGTCAATCCCCCCCCCCCTTTTGGGCCCTGTACAAGTAGATCACATCTGCCAGAAAGTTTGCAGTAATTTTCCTTTGCCAATTCCTTAAGGAGAAACTCTTGCCCAAGCCAGAAAGGGGTCACCACAACGAACTGAAGGACCCCGAATGAAAATCAGTGAAGAGGGTGGAAATGCATAATTTAATGCACATGAATGAAAAAAAATCATCCCTTTCTCCAGTCCTGCCTCAAAGAAATCCTGGAATATATGTTTAGTTGTACATTTTGAAAGCACACAAAGGAAATGATCCAGATGTGTAAACACCCAGTTAAATATGAACACCCCCAACTTAAATTTTAATTATGTGGGTCTGTCCTGGTCAGCTCATCTATAACTACACTTTACTCTGATGGAATGTTTAATCCTCCAAGTTTGGTACAATGTTTCAAAACAAACTACCATAGCCAGCCAGCAGGAGTAAGAGACCAGATATCCCCAGTTTATATACATCACTGTGGTGTGATCTGTAAAGGTCCTGGGGACCACAGGCACAGTAGAGATTCTAGGCTCGATTCACAGCCAACCGCTTCCATGTTAACATGCTTTTGGCCTGCCTGGTTTGTTCCAAAGACCCTGCAACACCCAAAGGATAAAGCTCCCCCATGCAAGAATTAGATGCATCTTTTAAGGACTGAGCAGGGTTGGGAAAAATCAAGTCACTCCAAATTGGATTACCAGATTCAAGCTCTGGGCTTTGTGAAACTAAAATGTTGGGTCCAATCCAAAAAAACTTGTGCAATTTTAAGTAATTTGTTAACCGGGTTAGTCCAACTGAGCCATTGGCCCATTTTCAGTGGAAAACTGAGAAAAAAGTTACAGAAGTACATTTTTATATAAAGATTACAATACATTAAATATACAATAACTTAACATTGTTCAAAAGAGGGACAGAAAGAAAAACTGTAAAAATGAGATACAATATTAGCACATTATAGTATACGATAAAAGGTACAGAAACAGTAATTTTGCATATACTTGGTTTTAAACGTTTTTCTTCAAGTATCATGTACAGTCATGAAATCTGGTACATGCAGATCAATTCTTGTTCTAAAGCTCTTGAGATTTAAGAGTTTCGTTTATACCTCCACTTTTTCCTAGAGATAGAAATGCCTTTTGCATGGCAAAGTCTAGAAAGACTCATAGAAACTCAATCCTGAGAGGGGGAATGACAGTAATTTGTTCATCTGCAACTAAAGGTCCAGAAAATAAAGATTTCTTACCCCTGCAATGAGAATCAATACTTGGAAACATTCTGTAAAGATCAAGTCAAAAGGAAAGGTTGCACCATGCAGTCTGCAATAAGCAATCGCCACAGCTAGACCATATGTAATACTTTGAGCACTGAAAAACTCAAAGGGCAATACAGAAAACTGAAAGTAATCCAGTAGGTAGAAAAATCTTAGACAAACTAATTTAAGGGTTTACTCCTCCCAAGGCTCATCCCCACTGAGAATGTACCTAAACAGAAAGACCCCATTCCAAAGTCAGGACATAATTCACAAAAAAATAACTGCTTCAGTTTTGAAGCCAGCAGTGTACTCCAAAACACCCTCCTCCTGCAGTTTGTACATGTGACTATGTATTCATAGTACAATTCTTTTAGACCTTTCTCCTGCTACCACAACTTTCTAGATCTCTCTCAGTTCTCATTTCCGCTTATGAATACTGGTACTTTAAGACCAGTCTCTTGGTACAGTACACTAATCTCAGGGTGAAGTAATTTCAATGGAAAGCTACTTTTGTCATAGTGGCCACTATATCTGGTATTTTTGAACATCAATGCAGGTCATATCTCCTAGGTTTCTCAGCTACTTCAGCATTGCAGTGTTTGCATAAGCCTTCCATGCAAGTCTTGCCACATTACTGGGCTTTTAAAGTACAGGCCCTCAGCCATAGCTGTATCACAGCCAGCAATGAGATGTGCAAATGCTTCCAGTTCTGTTTTTATAAAACATGCATTCCTGTTTTTCTACTTTTTCGGTGACTTAACTCGTACCTCTTAACGTCCAGATTTTTACCTCACATTTGTCTGTTCCTCAAAATGTGTTTCTGGAAAATCATTGAGAACCGAATGTACTAAAATGACAGACGTTTAAGATTCAGACTTCAATTAACTCAAATGCATGGTACCACCTCCTTTTATTCTAGCAACTAAGTTTACACGAGCAATATTTAAAATCTGTCTGTCCCCTCATTTTTGGGTTTGGCCAGATATCGTGCATTGAGAGAGGTATGGGTACATGCCCACCATTCTTGGACCACTATTAGCCTTTCATCTTTTAGATTCAATTCACCTCTCAACTATTCCTTTGTCAAACATTGGTCGACACAAGGTTATTCCAAAAGAATTCCATACTTGGCACTACATATTTGTGGACTTCAAACTCATTTTCCTTTGTTTCTGGCACTTTGTTGCCATCCGATTGTCTGCTTCTGGTTTGATTCGCATTTCCACTTTATGCTTCTAAAGTAAACAAGGCTGTATCAAGACTGCATGCTTCTAAAATAATGCTTGAATGTGCAAGCAGCATATTATGCAGATCCACAATTGCAAACCTATGCACAGTCAACTTCAAGGAGGCCTATACCTCCTTCGGACAGACATACAATCTATGCATATATACACACATTTTGATAAGCATGAAATAATTGAGTCTTTTAGACCTTTTCTGAAGTACTCCCTACAGAACATCAATTTTTGTTCATGTTTTGCTGCTGACCCTTAAGCAGTTACTAGGCTTGCAGGCCAGGGGACCATTGTGGATGTCAGCTAAATTCCCAGGCACCCCCAAGCACCAACCATCTTAAGTGATTGGTTCAAGATCACAGCAGGCAAATGGGGGCTGAAATTAACCCTGTACCACTTGAACAGTTCTGGCAATAAAGTGTTAGAGCTGTGACTATTACATGCCAGTCAATTCCAGTATAATCTATGTACTCGCAAAATTTACATTTCTTCCTCTACAAGTTCTTTACATCACGTTCCTGTCTTTCTTGGTGCTGCAAATGCTGCTTTTGCACATTTAAGAACTGTCCTTATAACAGAGAAAGATTTAATAATGTACAGTTGTGCTTTCAGCTCCTAGTCCAACTAGGGAACTAAAATAATCCACAAAGTAAAGTTAATCTTTAAACAAGGTTGTTCTTAACAGCCGAACTGTAATCACAGCCTAATCTGTTAAGCTGCTTAATGTGTTAAGTAGAGACAAAAATAGCAGCAGTGACTAATTACCCTGGAATATTCCCTTATGAACTATCCCCCAAGATAGCAAATGCCCCTTTGTCATAACTTAGCTGCAAAATGGTTTGCCAGTTTCAGTCACTGCAATCTAACTGATACTTCTGCACGCATTTTATTAGAGTTATATACTTGTCATAACTTGGCATTTGTGTTATCCTGTGTGTTCATTCATCACCACAGGGTCTAGGATTAGACATCGGATCAGAGCAAAGACAGACCCAAGGCTCAAGCTCCTCCCTCTCCCATGATGCCATGCTGCCCTCTAATCCCCAGATAGAGTTTGCTAACGTAATTCCAAAAGCTACTCCTACCAAGGAGCAAGGAAACTACAACTTCCTCCACGATCGAAACAAGGTAAGGGGATGGCGGGTGGGAAGTGCGATTAATGAAAAGGATACAGATACCAAGTTATGGCAATTGCGTAACTTTATCCAATGTTATCCAGGTTTTCATCCATCACCATAGGTCAGAATCCCTAGTCACCACATACCCTGGAAGACCTCAAGGAAAGACATGCTGTAGCACTGTGGAGCCAGGAGTCCTGCTCCTAGAAAATCAAAATCCAGCCTGTAATGGAATATAAAGGCGTGATGATTAAACAAAGTGGCAGCAGCACAGATATCAATAGAAAGGCCAGCTACAAAAGGTCAAAAAAAAGTACAGACCCAGGAGAATGGGCCCTGACATTACCTGCTACCTCAAGATGGTTAAGATTGTAGACCAGAGAGATGCAGCTAGATATTTAGAAATAGTGACCTTAGAAACTGCAAGACCATGTCTGTTAGCAAAAGCATCCACAAAAAGCTGCTTAGACTTATGGAAAAAAATAACCAAGTCCTATGCAAGTAGAACCACAGCTGTCTGAACATCCAAAGTACATATGATGTACTCCCCTATATTGGGAACAGTTGGAGAAAAATACTGGAAGCTGAATACATTTAGGGTAGACTTAAGCAATATTGGGCAAAAAGGAGGGGTTCATTCTAAGAGACTACCCTTGTGAAAAGTCATGCAAGGGGTAATGGTGAGAGGTTGGAATTTTGTAACCCTCCTAGCTAAAATTATGGAAGATGGCCCCTCTAGTGGCTAAGAAACTTGAGATCACAACTAGCAGGCTCAACAGACTCATAGCCAGACTGCAGAAACAGCATGAGGTCCAAGGAGGCGAAGGGTACTTTAAAATCAATGGCTGAAGAAAAAAAAACCTTCAAAGAAGCTGTGCAAAGCCTGGATGAAAAAGGCAGCTTCGGAGCTCATGAAAATTGGAAATCGACACCAAATGAAGCTTGGTGGAAAAACTTTATCCCCCTTAGAAATGGAGGACAAAAACAAAAGTGCAACTGAAAAAGCAGAAAAAGGATCCAGATACCCGTTTCTGGCCCAGAGAGAGAGAGAGAACCTCTTCCACTTAATGTTGTACACTTTTCTAGTTGAGGATTTTTGCGAAACCAGAATGATGCATTTAATGGGGATGCTCGCCTGGACTGTCATGATCACTGGAACTTAAACCATGTGGTTGGGTGAAGAGTCCGAAGGTTTGGGAGAGTAAGCCCAGACAGATTTGGGGGGGGGGGGGGGGTCAGATCCTGACAGGGATCCAGTATCCATGGCCAATACTTCAGAGGAGACCAAATGAAGGGGAACCACAGTTAAAGTACAGTTTTGTACCTACCATAAATGTAGATGTTAAGAGTGTACACCCTGCTGCAGTCATCACACTTGGAGTTATCCTGTCGTCAGGCGGTCCCGCAGTCTGCCAGAATTCCAAAGTCTTGGCCCGGCGCCGGTTGCTGTCGCCTATTCCCTGACGTCAGTGCGCCAGGGGTATATTATAATGCAACCGCCATTTTCTTCAGTTTTTCTTGCCCGAGATGTCAGGTGCCCCCAAAAAGGTGTTCAGTAATTAGTACCAAATTTAGTAAAATTTGCACAAACACAAAATCCCTTCAGCTATAAGCAAATACATCAGGAAGGTATTGCAGAGATTTAGCCAGATAGATCAGAGGGGATGGAAGGAGGGTAACCTGGACTGCAGCAGGGTGTACACTCTAACATCTACATTTATGGTAGGTACAAAACTGTACTACGTTCGTGTTACCCTGCTGCAGTCATCACACTTGGGTTGAATCCCAAAGCTAAGGATGGGTGGAGGAATCATAGAGGGTTAGAGGAGGCTAGAAGGCCCTGGAGAACTGCACTGGCGAAGCCCGCCCTAGTCTTAGAGTAAAGAGGTAAGTGATCGTGTTTGGTAAAGGTGTGTACTGAACTCCAAGTAGCAGCTTCCAAAATCTCCTTGGTTAGAACCCCCTGAGAAAGGCTGTAGAAGTAGCTGTTGCCCTGGTAGAGTGGGGCCTAATGGTAGCAGGAACTGGTTTTCCATGATGGCTATAGAAGAAACGTATGCAATGACCTATCCATTTGGAAATGGTTTGTTTTGATATAGCCCTCCCTTGTGAAGCTGTAGCATAGGATACAAAGAGCTGGTCAGATTTTCTGAAAGCCTTAGTTTTATCCAAGTAGTAACCAAGTTGCCTGTGAATGTCCAAGGAATGCAGGAGTCTCTCACCTTTGTTCTGTGGATTTGGGAGGAAGGTGGGTAAGTGGATGGTTTGATTTAAAGCCACACTGGAAACCACCTTAGGCATAAAGGAAGGATTAGTTCGTAGAGAAACTCTGTCTTGATGAAAAATGAGGAAAGGTTCCACTGCCATTAGTGCCTGCAGCACTGAGACTCTTTTAGCTGAAGTTATTGCTAGCAGCAATGCAGTCTTCCATGATAGGAACTGAAGATCTGCAGAGAAAGCTGGTTCAAAGGGAGGTAGCATTACTTTTTCCAGAACAAAATTGAGGTCCCATGTTGGTGTAGGTGCTCTCCTGGGTGGCCTAATGTTTTTTGCCCCTCTGAGGAACTGCCTTAGAAGTGGATGCGAAAATAAGGGTGGATCCGTGTTGTAGTGGGCTGAAATAGCTGAAGCATGGATTTTAATGGAGGAGAAAAAAGTCCTTTGTGCAACATCTCAGTTAAATACTGCAGAATGTGAGGCATGTGAGGCTGAATTGTGTCTTTGCCTTTAGCTTGGTTCCAGGCACAAAACATTTTCTATTGGTCCGAATAAGCCTTCCTGGTGCTTGGCCTCCTAGCTTCCAGAATAACATCCATAACTGCTTGGGAAAGAGGAGCTGGGTGGATGCTTAGTTGATTTTCCATGCAGCCAGATTTAAGGTTTTGAGTTGGCTGTGAAGAATCCGATTGTTTTGTTGTGTGAGCAAATGGGAAATTTGTGGTAATATCCAAGGTGGGCCATGGGCCATATTCCTCAATAGTGGGTACCAGTGCTGGCGTGGCCAGTCTGGGGCTATGAGAATCGGTCGTGGTCTCTCCTTTTTGACTTTCAGAAATACCTTTGTGAGGAGAGGCAATGGGAGGGAAGGCATATACTGCCAGGTTTTTCCAACTGAAAGAGTGCGTCCACTTTCCAAGCTTGATGGTGAAGTGTCCTTGTACAAAATTTTGTGAGTTGATAGTTTTGAGGACTGGCAAACAGGTCTATGTCTGGAAGGCCCCATTTTTGAGTTATTGTAAATACTTGTGGATCTAGTTTCCACTCGTGGGGATCCATGATGTTTCTGCTGAGGTAGTCTGCCAATGTGTTCTTTCCTGGCAGGAATTGAGCTTGTAACAACTTGGTAAGCCAGAGCTGTGTTCCATAAGATCATTGCTTGCCTGCATAGAGGGTAGGAGTGAGTACCCCCTTGTTGGTTTATGTACCACATTTACTGTGGTGTTGTCAGTCTTTATTGCAAGTTGTCCTGGATGTAATAGATTCTTGAAGGCTGTCAGAGCTTTCTGTACAGCTAGCATCTCTTGATTGATGTGCAGATTTCTTTGATCTGCAGTCCATACGCCTTGAACACACTGTCCTGCCATGTGTGCCCCCCAGGCGTAGTCGGATGCATCTGTTGTGATAGTTTGCCTGGCTGGGGGCAAGATGAAAGGCTAACCCTTGTTGAGGTGACATGCCTGTGACCACCATAGAAACTCCTGTTGTAGGCAAGGAATGAGAGAGAGTGTCCAAGCTGTGGCTGTGTTGAGACCATACGCTTTTTAGGTACCACTGTAATTTCCTCAAATGCAACTTTGCAAATGGTATTAGTAGTATGCAAGATGCCATGAAGCCCAAGGCCTGCAGAATTTTTCTTGCAGTTAATTGGGTCTTTGTTGCCATTGTTTTGAAATAGAGTCAGTTGTAGTTTGTCTGGGGTCAGATAAGCCTTCTGGGCCGTTGTATTCAAGCTGGCACCCAGGAATGTCATATTTTGAGAGGGTACTTGTTTTGACTTCTTTTCATTTACTGTGTACCCCAGGCAATTTAGTAGATGCTTTACAAAAGCCAGATGATGCAAGAGAACATCTTTGCTTTCTGCTTGGATGAGGCAGTCGTCCAGGTATGGATATATTTGAATTCCTCTTTGTCTGCAGTATGCAATTACTGGTGCCAGGCATTTTGTGAAGACTCTGGGCGCAGTAGATAAGCCAAAGGGCAGTGCAGAGAATTGGTAATGGGTTGAACCTGCAATGAAACGGAGGTATCTTCTGCAACTTTGTCTGATAGGGACATGCAGGTATGCCTCCTTGAGGTCCAGCGTTACTAGCCATGCTTCCTTGCCCAACATGGGAAGAAGCTGCTGTGTTAGCATCTTGAATTTCGGTACTTGTAAGAAAGTGTTTAGAATTAAAAGGTCCAGAATTGGTCTCCAGGCATTGTCCTTTCTGGGCACTAGGAGTCTTGAGTAAAATCCTTGACATTGCTCTCTAGTAGGTACCAGTTGAATGGCTCTCATGTCCATGAGAGCTGTAATTTGTTTTTGTGCCTCTGCCCATTGATTTTGTGGCAGGTTTGGCATTCCTCTTTTCATTGGCAAGGTGTGAAAATGGAATCTGTATCCTCGTAAAATTATGTCTAGGACCCATTTGTCCTTTGTGACAATGTGCCAGTTGTCTGAAAAAAGTGCGAGTTTTCCTCCCAAGGGTGCTGCCAAGAGTGCTGCTTGGCCAGATGAGGTGCAAGTCACTGAGTTTGCCTTCTGGTAGATTGGGACCAGTCTTCTCCTCCCTTCTGTGTTGTAGTGCCCCATTGGCGAGGTTTGTACTGGGCTTGTGGTTGTCCTCTGCCTCTTGGATGTCTGTATTTACCCCTCTGTGGTCAGTCAGTAGCTGGAAAGGACCAATTTTCTGTTGGCCAGTTTCTGCTGAAGCGAGGGGGTTGTACCTGTAGGAAATCTGACTGTCTGCATAGATTTTGCCTTATCCTCCATTTTCTTTAAGACTTCTGCTTTAACTCCAAAAAGAACATCCTGCTGTAAAGGAGCATCTAGAAGCTTTGCTTTAACATCATCAGGCAGAGTTTGTTCCTTTAACCAAGCATGTCTACATATAACAGACCCAGTGACAGCTGCTCTGCAGGAGGCCTCCAAAGAATCAAACCCACATTGTAAGGTATGTTTGCCCACCTGTTCAGTTGCATGCAACAGATCCTGCATTTCTTTCAATTCAGACTGTTGAGGGAGAGTGGTCATTATTTGCTTTAACTAAGAGATTAGAAATTGCTGATACTTAAGCATGTGAAATTGGCAATTTAGTGCCCTCATAGCTAAAGTGGCCGAGGTGTAAACCTTTTCCCCCCACCTGTCTAGTGCTCTGGAATCTCTGAGGGTACAGGATTTTTAGCCATAGAAGCCTTAGCCCATTTAGGACCCTGGGAGATTGTCTCTGGGTCAGCAACAGGGCTTTTATAAAGAAATTTGTGGGAATCAGGCACTCTATAGTATCGGTCAGGCTTGGCCGGATTCCGGCAGGAGGTAGAGAGTCTGGGTTCAAACTGGATTCTAAATAAACATCCACAATGTCTAAAACTATGGCAAGTGGTCTGTGCTGGGGGAGTAAAAGAAACTGAGCCTTTTCTTCGAGTCAGAGTAGTCCTGACCTTCCCAGTGAAAAAGTTCCCTCAGTGTGTAAAGATTCCCCAAAGGAGTAGTCTTCAGGAGGAGAAGCTGAGGGAATGGAATCCTCAGCATCAGAATATTCATAAGGGGAGGAGGAGTAATCTTGGTCCTTAGAGGAATCTGAAGAAATGGACACTTGTTCAGAGGATGCATAATCTTCCTCTTGTCTAGGCCTTTTGTCAGGAGGGGGCTGGGAACCCCTGATTAGAGAGATCAAATCTTCAGCCATTTTGAGCATCTGTTTATTAGGCATGGGGCCCTTGAACAGGGGTCTGAAATGCAGTCCTTTTAGATTTAATAGGAATCTTCGTCTTAGGATAAGTTTTAATGGTGAGCGTCAGTCTGAAAACGCCTTCAGAAACCGATGGCGTTTCTGCAGCACCAACATCTTTTTCAGCAATGTCGGTAGGGCCTGAACAAAATGGCTGCGTCTGCCTAGTACATTCCGCCAAAAGTTCCGAAGCTGTCTCTGGTTCCAGATCTGTGGTAGTCAGGGGCTGCATCGGAGCCTCACTGAGGACCGGAGACCGGACAACCCGAGGCCTCGGAATCTGGCTTAGGCCTGGGCGGTCTGTCCTTATCCTTGCATTTTTTGTGCACGCCGGTAGTCAGTTGCTCTGACGGCATAGTGTAATTAAATTTTCTACCGAAGTAGTGTCGTGCGAAATTAGAGTGTCTTTTAATAGTACGCTTATTAAACCTAGCACAAAAACGACAACTAGTGACGTCGTGGTCTGGGCCTAGGCAAGGTATGCAATAAGAATGAAAATCCTTGAGGTATTTGCTTCCCACAAGAAATACAATTGTTAACTTTTTCTGACATCGGTCAGAGGCAAGGAAAGTTTCCCCAACGGGGTACTTAGCTTTATAGAAGACTTCGGTCTGAAATTCGAAATCGAAAATCTCAGGAGTCGGCCGACCGGCACTTGCGAACTGCTTCGGGCACCGTGCGGCAAGAAAGACTGAAGAAAATGGCATCGGTTGCATTATATATTCCCCTGGCACACTGACATCAGGGAAGAGGCGAATGGTCAAGAAACTGCTTTGCCACTGAAGGCTTAAGGGACCACTTGTGAGGACTCGAGATGGGTCTGCTGAGCCTGTCTGCTAACACGCTGAAATCCTATGGTATGTGCATTGCAATAAGGAAGAGGCTGGGGGACATAGTCCATTCCCACACTCATGGCCTCAGCACAATGGGCAAGAACGTGTTCCCAGTCCGTTGACATAACACACTGCCATGTCTCATCGAATTGCAATCTTTCCTAGAGGGAGGCAGTCTTGGAAGGTTTGCAACGACAGAACTGCCCTAGTCTCTAGAATGTTTATATGCAAAAAGTACAGTTTTGTACCTACCATAAACACTGCTGCAGTCATTACACTTGGGTTATCCTGCCATCAAGCGGTCCCGCAGTCAGCCCGAGTTCCAAAGTCTTGGTCAGGCATCTGTTGCTGTCGCCTCCTCCCAGACGTCAGTGCGACAGGGTTATACAAGATGCAGCAGACGCCATTTTCTTCAGTTTTTCTTGCCCCAGATGTCAGGTGCCCCCAAATTAGGTAGGCAATACAAATTGCTAGTAAAAAATACAAAAAAGAAAAGCAAACCATTTTTAGTTACCACCAAATACTCCATAGGTAAAGGGTAGATGCCCTAGGTAAATACCAGAAAGTAAGGGGGGAAAGAGGGAGGGTAACCTGGACTGCAGCAGTGTTTACACTCTAACATCTACATTTATGGTAGGTACAAAACTGTACTATGTTCATAGTGTTACACTGCTGCAGTCATTACACTTGGGTGGAATCCCAAAGCTGAGGTAGGGAGGTTGGATCTGTAAGGCATTAGGGGTGGCTATAAAGCCCTGCAGTACAGCAGTGGCGAAGCCAGCTCTGGATTTGGAGTATAAAGGCAAATGGTAATGTTTGGTGAAGGTATGCACAGAACTCCATGTTGCTGCTTCCAAAATATCCTTGGTAGGTTCTCCTCTGAGGTAGGCAGTTGAAGTGGCTGTTGCCCTGGTGGAGTGGGAGCTAATGCTGCTAGGTACAGGTTTCCCATGGTGGGTACAGCAGAAACATATACAGTGTCCTATCCATTTTGAAATGGTCTGCTTTGAAATGGCTTTTCCCTGTGATCCTGCAGCATATGCTACCAATAATTGCTCAGATTTTCTGAAAGCTTTGGTTTTGTCCAAGTAGAAGTGTAATTGTCTGAGAATGTCCAAAGAATGTAGTAGTCTCTCTCCTTTGTTCTGTGGTTTTGGATAAAAAGTTGGCAAGTGAATAGTTTGGTTTAGAGCCACACTTGATACCACCTTAGGCATAAACGTAGGGTTTTGTTCTTAAAGACACCCTGTCCTGGTGGAAGTTAAGGAAAGGTTCCACTGCCATTAGTGCCTGTAATTCTGAAACTCTTCATGCTGATGTTATTGCCAGTAGCAGAGCAGTTTTCCAAGAGATTTATTTTAATTCTGCTGTGTTAGCTGGCACAAAAGGAGGTAGTTAACTTTTCCAAAACAAAGTTGAGGTCCCAAGTTGGTGTAGGTGCTCTACGGGGCAGTCTTACGTTTTTAGCCCCTCTGAGGTATTGTTTGAGCAAAGGATTAGAAAAAATTAGTGGATCCGTGTTATAATGAGCAGAGATAGCAGAGACGTGGATCTTGATGGATGAAAAAAAGAGAGGCCCTTGTCCAGCATCTCAGTTAAGTACCGCAGTATGAGGAATGTTTGGGACAAGAGGTTCAGGGCTGTGCGCTTGGTTCCAAGCACAGAATCTCTTCCATTTATCAGAGTATGCTTTCCTGGTGCTAGGCCTTCTGGCCTCCAGAAGGACATCCATAACAGCTTTGGAGAGGGACATTGCTTGCTTGACTACAGAATTTTCCATGCAGCTATATTTAAGGTCTTTAGCTGGCTGCGAAGTATCCGATTGTTGTGCTGTGTCAGCAACTGTGGGATTTGTGGTAAAATCCAGGGTGGTTCTTGTGTCAAGTTCTTTAAGATTGGGTACCAGTGCTGGCTCTTCCTGCCTGGCTTTTATGAGTACCTTTGGAAGGAGAGGTAAAGGAGGGAAAGCGTATACTTATAGGTTTTTCCAGCTGAATGAGAGGGCATCCACTTTCCATGCTTGTGGACGATAGCTCCTTGTGCAAAATTACTGTAATTGGCAGTTCTTTGGGGGTAGCAAACAGATGTCCGGGCTCCACCATTTTTGTGTTATCATTCTGAACATTTGTGGGTTCAGTTCCCGTTCGTGTGGGTCCATAATGTTTCTGCTTAGGTAGTCTGCCAGTGTGTTTCTCTCCTGGCAGGAATTGTGCTTGCAGATGAACTTGGTAGTTTAGAGCAGTGTTCCACAAGGTCATGGCTTGTCTGCAGAGGGGGTAGGAGTGTGTGCCCCCTTACTTATGTACCACATAACTGTGGTGCTGTCTGTCTTTAGTAGTAATTGTCCTGGATGCAGTAGGTCCTTGAAAGCTGTAATAGCATTTTGTACAGCTAGCATCTCTTTTTGATTGATGTGGAGATGTCTTTGCTCTGTGGGCCACTCACCCTGGATACATTTTCCTGCCATGTGTGCTCCCCAGGCATAATCCGATGCATCTGTTGTCATTGTCTGCCTGGCTGTGGGTAGAGTGAAAGGCTGTCCCTCAAGGTGACAAGCTTGTGCCCACCATTGACACTCCTGTTGTAGGCAAGGAATTAGTGGTATAACGGTTTCCAAACTTTGACCGTGTTGAGACCATATGCTCTTTAGGTACCATTGTGGTTTCCTCATATGCAGTCTGGCATATGGAATCAGTAGTATGCAAGATGCCATGTAGCACAAGGCCTGCAGAATTTTTCTTGCAGGGAGTTGGGTCTTTGTTGCCATTAATTGGCAATATTGAGTCAGTTGTCCTTGCTTGTCTGGCGTGAGATGAGCCATCAGGGCCGTTGTGTTCAAGCTGGCACCCAGGATTATTATCTGTTGTGAGGGCACTAGTTTTGATTTTTCGTTTACTGTGTACCCCAGGCAACTTAACTTTTTTTTACATACGCCAAAAGCTTTAGTAGAATGTCCTTGCTCTCTGCTTGAAATCAGGCAGTCATCCAGGCATGGATAAATTTGAATTCCTTTTTACCTGCAAAATACAATTACTGGTGCCAGGCACTTTGTGAAGACCCTGGGCGCAGTAGATAAGCCAAACGGCAGTGCAGAGAATTGATAGTGCATTGAACCGGCTAGAAATCTGTAGTATCTTCTGCAGTTTTGTCTGACAGGGACATGCAGGTATGCCTCTGAGGTCCAAAGTCACGAGTCAAGCTTTCTTGCCCAGCATGGGAAGAAGCTTCTGTAGTGTCAACATCTTCAATTTCGGAACATCCAGGTAAGTGTTTAGTGTAGAAAGGTCCAGAATGGGTCTCCAGGCTTTGCCCTTTCTGGGAACCAGAAAGTCTTAAGTAAATTACTTGTCCCTGTGGTGGTACCTTTTGAACAGCTCTCATGTCCATGAGTGCTGGAATTTGTTTTCGAGCCTCTGCCCATTGATTTGGTGGCAGATTTGGCATTCCTTTTAGCCTTGGCAGGGTGTGAAAATGGAACCTGTAACCTTGAGATACAATGTTGAGAACCCATTTGTCTTTGGTGATGCAATAACAGTTGATAGAAAAGTGCCAGTTTTCCTCCTAAGAGGGCTGCCAAGAGAGCCATTTGGCAGCTGTAGTGGAAAGTCATTGAGGCTTTTTTTTTTTATAAGGTTGAGGCCAGTCTTACCCTTCTTTCTGGCCTTGTGTGCCCCGTTGTCGAGGCCTTTAAGGGCCTTGTGTCTGACCTCTACCTCTTGGACGTCTGTATGTGCCCCTTTGAGGTCTGTGACTGGAAAGGACCAATTCTTTGTTGGCCAATTTCTGCTAAAATGAGGAGGCTGAACCTGTAAGAACTCTTTCACCATTTGCATAGATTTTGCCTTATCCTCCATCTTCTTTAATACCTCCTCTGCCTTAACTCCATCTTCTTTAATATCTCCTCTGCCTTAACTCCAAACAGAACATCCCGCTGCAAAGGTGCATCCAATAATTTGACCTTAACATGATCTGGTAACATCTTTTAACCAAGCATGCCTTCCGACGACAGAGCCTGTAACTGCTGCTCTACAGGAGGCCTCTAAGGAATGAAACCCACATTGCAAAGTACGTTTTCCCACTTGTTCAGCTGCATGCAATAAATCCTGCATTTCTTTTAAGTTAGGAGGATCTGAATCTGGAAGCATCTTTTGTTTCAACTGAGACATCAAAAATTGCTGATATTTTAGCATGTGAAACTGGCAATTCAAGGCTCTCATTGCTAAAGTTGCAGACGTATATACCTTCTTTCCCCATTTGTCTAATGCTCTGGAATCTCTGTCAGAGGGAACAGGGTTTTTTTGATGATGCCTTAATCCCTTTGGGTCCCTGAGAAACAGTTTCAGGGTCAGCAACAGGGCTTTTGTAGAGAAATTTGAGAGAGTCAGGGACTAATACCTATCAGGTTTAACTGGGGCTGGGGGTAAGGAGTCAGGGTTCAAACTGGATTCAGTGTACACATCATCCACAATGCCTAAAACTGGCGGGATAGCAAGGGGTCTATGTTGAGGCAAAAAAAAGGAAGTCTGAGTCTTTTCTTGGATTCTGAGTAATCTAATGACAATTAATCTAAGACAAAAATTTTAGTCTGCCTTATGAAAGGCAGCAGGCAAACTTTCTGGCATACTTATGTAAAATGAAAATCATCCTCCAAGGCTGGCAAAGGAGAGAGTTGGCAGTGGTATGTCCATTTCCAAAAAAGCTACATTTCTTCAAAAGCTGCAGAAATAACTTTACATTGAAACAAATTACTCTGGACAGTCTCAAAGAATATTTTAAGGAATACTCTGAGGAAATGTTCCTTTGAACCAGAAACAAAGATACCCTTATCCTTCAAAGTTCATCTGAAATGGAATACTCAAAAAAAAAAGTGCGACTTTCCACACAAATCCTTTCATGCCTAGCAGTTTCAAAGCCGAATGAAAGGTCTGTCAATGGAGAAAGTGGATATCCCCAACAGGGGACCTTACTCAAGAATACCTTATACCAGGAACAGATCTGCACCCAGCTACACAAAGACGAACCCTACTAAGCCTCCTACGCCTACCAAGGAGGCCTGAAGATCTGTAGTGGAAGTTGCTAACCCATGATCCATGGCGGCTGAAGAGAACACTAGGAAATGGAAAAAGGCAAGTTAGAGGAGCAAACTTGCCACTGTAGTCACCCACCACCTGCGGAGGCAATGAGCCCTCTGTTTTGGCAAGTGTTCCTTACTTTATTTGGAGCAAAGTTAGAAATCGAAGTCTGAACCCTGATCAAAGCTGCTGGAAGGAGTCTAAGTAGGTAAGTGGTCACAAAATGCACACAAGCAGAAACACTTTCCCCTAAAAACACATGCAAAAAATCAAAATCACACTTTGTACAAAAGCTACACACTTTCTACAAATCAGTGGTGCAGTTAGGAAAACTTCCTGCATGAAACACCCCCCCCCCCCCCCCCCAAAGAGTGTGAATTAAATTGTACCGGGCCTCTAAAAAGCTTGCTCATTCTTACAAAAATGTGTGGAAGGGCTTAACCAAAACAGAGTGATCTGCCCAGCAGAGAGAGGACAGAAGCAATGGCTGATCCTTTAAAATCTGGGAGCACTTAGGCAGCAAGCACTGAAGTATTCTGGCACCCAGACAGTAGTCTTATCCACAAGGGTGCTTAAGACAGCAAGCCGGGGATGTGGGAGAGCAGATGAAAGCTTCTGGAATACTTGTGTCAGCCATTCACTGACATTCCTGGAAAGCTACTACAGCAATGATTGAGGTTGCATACTGCATGAAAACAATGGAAATGTCACCATGTTTTTTCTTTACTATGAAAATGCATACTTAAAGCAATTAAGCATTGAAAGAGATCAGGGAAAAGGACCAACGCTACAAAGTTAGTGAATAAATGGAGAATTGTAAAGAAAGCATCAGTCCCACCATATACAAGATTACACACTGAAATACAGTTCTACAGAAAGTGTTTGTTGACCTTAAGTCAGTGGGGCGATTGTAAAGCATAAATCTTACTGTCAGTGTTAGGGCACAGAAAGGAGTGCATCAAGTGTTATTAGCATGAATTTCAAATTGCACAGGACATTGTATAGCAGTTCTGCATAATTGATAACTGAGGTGGGGAATTCAGTGTATGCCATCTATACTACTGAAAAATACTTTACTTGTTACTGTGTAATGTCTGGGTACATTTATAAGGCAGACTGAAAAATGTGATCTTTGGTTGCTGAAAAGACACAAGTAAACAAATCTATGCAGAAATAGAACTTGCCTAGTTTTTACAGGCGTAGGTGTAGTTCATAAATTAGAGATTGTGGACAAACAAGCAAACGGGCTTGAAAAAGCATGGAAAATGGTGGTCCTCTTGCATTTGTAAAGTTAATATCCCCCCTCCCCCCCAGTTAACATACTTGTACCTGTAGATGGTCACCAGCTAAAAGTAATTAAGATCCGAAATACTTTTCTAGTAAAGTCTCTCAAGGTGCAATTTACAATTAAAATGGGACATTGGCAAGCTGCCCAGTGAAATGTAAATGAAATCCAAATTGCAAAGTGGCCCAAGTTTAACTGCTTCTCCAGCAGCCTTAATACTTGAATGTAGGGACACAATTGTATAAGCAGCCAGCGCACAGGATTAAAGGTTTTGATTCATACATTTACTACAGTTAAAGGCGATTCCCTTCCACCATTTGCTTAATGTATGTCTGAGCAAGTCACTTAACCACAGTGCTCCCATGCCACTCATGAAAAAAAAGACAAGCATCCAGTAGGCTTAACTGGTTAAAAAATGTCTTAAAGCATGTAACCTTCCGTTAAGAAAACTAGAGAGAACAGGCAGAAACTACAGATGGCCAGCAAAGTAGTTTTAGTGGGAAACAGGCTCTAAATGGACTTCGGCAGAGTTAATCATAGTCTATGCCTGTGTACACAGTCAATTTGGAGCAACTGCTCCTATTTATGCACTTTACAAAAAGGAAACTTACTCAGTGTTGTACCTGCTGCGAGTTAAATGGGGATGGAAGATTTTGCATGCGTATTAACCACAAGTGTTACTGAAGGGAAAAGCATGAGAAGTGTGACATGGGTTCAGATACTAAGAAAATAGCTACATACAAAATGTGCCTGCAAGCTGGTAACACTGAAAGTACAGTTACATTTTAAGCAATTGCCCTACATGTATAGGCCAAAAAGCAGACAGTTCCGAATTGTAGCAACTAGAGAGTTCAAATAAAGTTCAAATAAATAGAAATTAACATGTGAATCTGACAAAGGATTTCAGGGCAGACTCAGCAGAATATGGGACAAATGCAATGGGAACAGCAAGACTGCTTTGAGAGGGACTCCAGTAGTGAGAGTAGAGAGTAACATCTAACGTGTGATCATAAAAGGTAACCAGCAGAGAAGGAGGGCTTTGCTGGCATTTTAAATTCAGTAGTTTTTGGTGGAATAAATTTTGGGAGAGCAGCTTTTAAGAGTTACACAAGGGTAGAGACTATAACCTAGTTTGCAGCAATAAGGATGCCCCGGGGGACCTAGACACGAAAAGCTGCAAGACTAGACTTATGGAGTATGGTATGTGGGTTAGAAGATCAGGAATGCAGACAATTTACATATCCAAGATATAACAGGGGAAGCCTGGATACAAACTACATTTCACAGGATCATGTTATTTAAATTGAAAACTTCAAGAACAGATAGTGTACTGATATGCACCAATTAAAAAAAAAAAAAAAAAAAAGAGAAGGATGCAAGAGAACTCAATCCTTTCCTTCCAAGAGAAAAAAAGTCAAGGAAACTGTGGACGTGATTGAGTTAGAGGAGCAACGAAGTAATTTCAGAAGGTACAATAAAAATTGTTCAGCATTTGCATATTACCACAACCAGATTCCGAACTAAACACACAAGCACCCATTTATACATCAAACTGTTCTTAAATCAGTCACCACTGCTCTACAAATCAGAGGAGGCAATCAGTAACAGACAAATGAAAAAAAGTGATAAATGTCACAAATACAACTTGATGTTTCCTATTAAGCCATCGCAGAAGCAGGTTGTCTAATGCAGCTTTGTCGAACAGTAAAGCGCGAAAAGGCAAAATAGCGAAGCAGAGTTTCAGCAAAATCTTTCCCTGGGAAAGAATTCATTTGGCCGCTTTCGCTAGTTTGTCTTTTCGGCACTGTAGTGCGATGTCTGGGTTGGTATACTTAAGTAGGGGTGTGGTGGGGGGCACAGCCCTCCACATTATTACTGTTTTTTTTTCCCCCCGGAACAGTGATTGCTTTCCATTGGAAAACAATCGCTGCTCTGAAGTTTTGACATTGTAAGCTTTTGCTTACATGGGGTCGATTATCTGTTGCTCTTCTGATCATGCGATATGACAGACCCATTTAATATACTCGCATTAAGAAAACCGCCACTACACACACCTCCTATACTATGTCCCCTGTTTATACCACATAAGCTTAGATGCGTAATATGTGGAGAAAGACGGCAGGCGACAAGATAATGGAAAATGTTTGCTAAAGCAAAGAACACAGGCACACAGCATGTCAGGACAGACCATGTTACAATTTTAAAACTATACAGCAGCAGCAACTGCAGCTTTCTATGCAACCTACCATCACATACTGCCAGCACTTCCTTTAGGATATCACTAGAGCAGCATCACTGAATGCACAGTCAACAAGCAAAAAAGTCACAGCCACACCCACCTCATATCCAAGAGGGGGTAATTAAGCACAGGATTCCCCACCACGACTCGAGTTAAATGGAAACTTACAGGGGCAGGAGATAGAGTACTCCTAACACATGCAGTCCACACCAAGATCGCTCTACCTGTCTTTCCAGATACCTTGCTAACAGTTTCACCCAACCCAAAATGAAGTACACTAACCCAGAGGAACCTCAAACTTGAGCCTGCAACAGCCAGTACTAAAAGGCAGCACAGCACTCTACAGCCCCACCTTTATAGTATTAGCTGCAGATATACACTTGCTTTGCCAGTTTCCCATCTGAAAAGATCAGAATGGCTCTGTTCACCTGCAACTGTAAAGTTCTAGTTTACACAGCGAACTATCACTTAACCACTAAATAAACCAAGCCCATTACACAAAATAAGTGGTCAGTCTTGCCAAAAAAAGGGGGTCTCCATCCTCCGTACATATCTACCAACAAAACAATAGGGGCAGCCATTTGCCACTCCACAATTTAAGGATACCTGCTGCAACCAAATGCACAACCCCACTTTAATTACATGCAAATAAGCAATGCACAAGCACACAGCAGTACCTGTATATATTAATACAAGTGCACTACTATCCCCCACTGACATTGTAAGGCAGTGAAAAGTTTATTAAACTCTGGATGGATGCAGAACTTTTTTTTTTTTTACCCAATAGTGCTCAAAGCCAAGTCTGTACATCTCTACAAAAAAAAAAAAAAAGTCCAATAACCCCCACCTTCCTTTTAAGGACTAACCAAGTACATTTGGATATTAATACATTAAAATTTATAAAGTTTTCAGTTTCATAATCACACAATCTCATACATACAAAAAATTTTAAATGTACTCTTCAAAATAGAAAAACCATGTATTGTATAGCACATGTTAAAGGTATCATTAAGCACCAAGTTATCTTTGACAATATCCACAGCAACAAAACATAAGCTACAGGAACAAGAAACTATAAAAATCAGCATCACACCAAGGATGCACACTGAAATCCCCATGTAAAACTACTAGAGAGTGCATTGAATTCTGGCTGTTAAACATTAAAGGCCTCGTATGTTATCTCCGTATCTTTCCAGATACAACTCCAACAGCTCTACACTCCCGTTCCATTTTTTAGTGCGTCTGCGTCCAATTGTTGGACAGCGAGGTTGGTCAGTCTTCTATTTCCTTGTAGTCAAGGATCGCATCGCATACAAATACTTCTGGGGTTCTAAGCTATAGTCCACTGAGGCAGTTTCACCTCGAACAATGCAAAATATATGCACTTATTACATCCAACATGCGAGACTTGTGGGAGGGGGATCTTCAATGAAATGCAGAACCTAACATTTCCTAAACGTGTTCAACTGTTTACTAGATGCAAGAGATTGCTCACACAAGGCCTTATGTGAATAACCACACTTCACTATAGTTACACTCCCTTGCCAAAGTCATTTCAACTCAGAAGGGCGAATAGCATACCTCAACTGTTCCCCATAAGATGTGATTCTTTGGAAAATCACTGGGATAATCTGAGGACTGAAATCACACTGAATGACTGATTTGAGTTTGACTTGAATCTTCAGAAAATGTATGTTAAAACAAAACCCGTTACTCTAGCAACTTTACAATTTATAAAAGCAATATTTAAAATATGGTCCTACTTTTGGGCCTGTGTCCCCCCAGTTTGCTAGTCTTTGTCCAACCTTCTTGCACCAATAGGTTGATGGGTAGTATTAAGCACATCAGATCTAAGGTTCCCCTATCCCCACCTTAATCCCATTTTGGCAAGCATAATCTCCCACCTTGAAAAAGGTGAACAAACCGAAATCACTAGTCAATGACAAAGTAGAATGGAGCAGGCAAATGTTAATGTGAACACACCAAAATGTTATTGTAATCCAAGGTTAATATCCAAATGTATAAGGGCTTTCATCTCCTTTTTAAATAAGGTGGAAACTTCAGATACAATTACTTTCATCACCTGAATTTAAAAAAAGAAATTCAAATTACATCACATCCTAGAGCAGTCACACATTCATTTAAACTTAGCCATAGTACACTTAAAATTGTCATTACTTCCACAACACCGTGAAAGTTGTTAAAACCATTAAACATACTTTTAAAATACTTCAATTTTAAAAATCACTACCTATCTACAATTATATTAACATTTAAATAAATCCATGTGGTAATAAATATCTAAAATGTTGGAGAACATATACAAGTATTAATAAATATTCAAACAGTGCATAAATGAATAAGTTTGTTATACTAAGAAAGTTACAAAGTGTATTTTAACATCTATTCAGGGCTTTAAATTTTCAAGAGACTTTGTTGTGTCTTTCGGCTTTTCCCAGTTAAGGGTCGCCCCAGCGGAACTCCGGTCCACTAATGATTGGCAGTAGATTTTTTACGTGTAGAGTTGCCGGCCCCAACGCACAACCTTTAACGAAGGTACGCCCATTCACGCATGTCTCCACACAGAAGACGCTCTTGAGAATCGAACAGGACAACGTCTTACTGTGAGGCGACAACGCTACCGCAGCACCACCACCGCAGTACAATTTAAGAGATTACTAATAGACAAATCATTAAGCCCTGGCAAATACATGGCATTCAGTTTGATCTGCCATCCTAGTTCCATTTTGTCAAGCTGGTAAGACCATGCTCCACCTCTTGCACTAATTACAGTGTCTAGTATAATGACTTTAAAAGCATGGTCTGGGTAAGCCATAATAGGTTTTGCCAAGGCGTTCCCTTCCCATAGATCACGTATGTTTCAGAGATGTTCCCATATTCCGTTTTTAAATTTGCACTCAGTCTTGCCCACGTAAAAACATGGGCACAAATTACAGTGTAATATACAACCCTCTCAGTTGTACATGAAAATCTACCCCTCAGCCAAATTCTGACTCAATTTATTTTGACATTGTTCTACACAAGCTAATTTAAGTATGAATGAAAATTTTGAATAAATTTCTTTTCCATAACAAAGGTACTAGGATCATGAAATCAAATAATGGCGGGGGTACTGTCATGACTACAGTGGATTACAGCAACAAAATGTTTGAAATCTTAAAATTCAGATACATACACTAGGAGTTCCTTGAATGAAATGAACGGGGCCTACAGGATAAATAAAGAGCTTCATTCAGGACATGTTTGATGGCCTGATATCCATCACAGAATTACACTATAGAATACATTCAATATACAATACAATATAGAAATAGGGTATTCCTAGTATCTTTGGAGTTCCCAAAATCCATAAGGACATGCATCAACCACCAATGAGACCAATTGTTGACACAAGGGGCTCTAGAACATACCCCCTAGCAAAATTTCTTGAGTTAAGTAAACATGTATGGAACGAAACTAGTGTATGTATAGATTCTTGGGATTAAGAAAAATCAAATTAGTACTGGATACAAAAGGACTTGGTGACTATAGATGTGGTTAATGTGTATAGTAACATACCACACCACATGACATTGGATTACAATGGTTTTGCGAATTTTTGCACTTAAAAAGGGTTAAGACAGGACAAAATTAACCTATTTGAACAGATGTTAGACATTTTAAGGAATAATTTTATTTTCTTTGAAGGACAATGTTTCCTTCAAAAGGAAGGAGTAGCAATGGGCTCCGCATGTGGGGGCCTTATATGCAAATATTGTCATGTTGATGTGGGAGAAACACCTTAAAACTTCCAACTATTTTCAATATTGTAAAACATATGCGTTACCTGGATGACTTGTTTATATTATGGGAAGGGCCCAGAGACGTCTTGGATAACTTTCTTGCATTTATCAATGAAACAACCAGTTTGAGGTTTACACATACTTGTCAGTGATACACATATAGCATACTTAGATGTTCACTTACTAAAAGATGAAACTGAGAATACATTTTTAGCTAGAATATTTCTAAAAGAAACCTACTCCAATTTAAAATTTTTAGATTTCAACAGTTGTCATCCCTTTAAACAAAAGCAAGCTGTACTGAAAAGGGCAATTTGTCCGTGCAGCCCAGATGACTACCCTTTCGGATGACTATGTAGAGGAATGCAACTTGCTGAAATGTATGTTCCTTAGAAGAGGTTATCCCATTAGTCTAATTGATAAGACTATGCAAGAAGTTAATAAGACAATCTGGGCACTTTACTCCCATTCTAGAAGACAGGAGCCAAAATGCTGAATACCAGATAAGCAACGCAAATCAAATTAATAGTGGAGATGACAATAGGAATGAAGCCAACACTAACATAACCATGGCCACACCACCAGTGAATGAAAAGATTTATGAAAATAGTTGGACTACTTTCAATAATGAAGCACACTATATTAAGAACATTTTAATAAAAATTGGGAAATTATTAGGTGTGACAAACGGGACGCTCCTATTTGCGTATATAACAAAGGACAGTGTCTTAAAAATATGTTTGAAAGACGACAGGAAGAGTATCTTCAAGAACACATGCATGCAAGTTCTGCCCGAACATTATGGAACTTAATGTCACAATAAATGGACTTAAAATTTGGCCGAGAGGTAGATTTTCATGTACAACTGAGAGGGTTGTACATTGCTCCGTTTGTAATTTGTGTCCATGTTTTTACGTGGGCAAGACTGAGCGCAAATTTAAAAACATAAGGGAACATCTCAGAAACGTATGTGATCTATGGGAAGGAAACGCCTTAGCAAAACATATTACGGCTTACCCAGACCATGCTTTTAAATTCATTAGACACTAATGATTAGTGCAAGAGGTGGAGCATGGTCTTACCAGCTTGACAAAATGGAACTAGGATGGCAGATCAAACTGAACGCCATGTATTGGCCAAGGCTTAATGATAATTTGTCTATTAGTAGTCTCTTGAAAATTAAAGCCCTGAATGGACGCTAAAATACACTTTGTAACTTTTAGTGTAACAAACTTATTCATATATGCACTGTTTGAATGAATATTTATTTATACTTGTATACGTTCTCCAATATTTTAGGTATTTATATATTTATTACCGCATGGATTTAATTTAAATTTATTTAAATGTTAATTGTAGATGGGTAGTGATTTTAAAATTCATGAAGTATTTTAAAAGTATTTTTAATGGCTAACTTTCACTGTTGTGGAAGTAATGACACTACAGCTTTAAATTAATTTGAATTTCTTCTTTTAAATTCAGATGATGAAAATAACTAATTGTATCTGATGAAGTCTCTTCAACTTATTTAAAAAGGAGAGGAAAGCGCTTTTACATTTACATATTCTACAATTTTAACCTTCGATTACAATAAAATTTTGGTGTGTTCATATAAACATTTACCTGCTCCATTCTACTTTGTGATTGACTAGGGATGATCTCCGACCTTGTCCAATAGTACAAAATATTAAAAGCTGTGAGCTACAGTTCCTGTGGTATAGGGTTTCCCTTAGCCTTCATTTGCCTTGTGCTACCTTGAGCAAGGAACTTGACCAGATACTACTAGAGTCACTCCTGAAGAGCACATTTCCAGTTAGCCAAATGGGTATCTTATCTCTGCAATTCCCCTGCCTTTAAGGCCTTGCTACAATTCAATTAATAGTTTCCATTACATTTCTTGGAGACATCCATCACTTGCTTCATAACTTAACCAAAACCCCTACCCCTTGTCAAAATAGGATAACAGTCATCCTATAAAAACTATTCAACAAGACTGCAACATAAATTTAACTGGTTTACCCAACAGTTTAAAGCAGTAGCACAAAAGATATAACCCACACACATCAAGGTTTACATCGAAGGGATGAAGGTAACCAAGTAAACATTTGCAGAAAATCATAGTAAAAAGGTTACTGTAAAATCAGTTTTGTATATAGGGTGCAGGCATGGGTTAAGTGAGATGAATGGAGTCTCGCCAGAAACTGTTGATCCCAGAGTGCAAATAAAGTATTTTCTTAGTTGCACTTAATCCACGCTTCACACACTAAAAAGGTTAGGAAAGCTTGTAACAAAGTTAATATGCGACCTTCGGTGGGTGGGAGAAGTATTGGTCACACTGTGTGAACAAGTTCACCATGTTTCTACAGCAGTGGATGTCTACAGCAATATCCTGTTTTAAGTATAATTTGTTTTCTAAGCATACACCCTGCAATTAAGGCAGGCAGGCATGGGAAATAGTTATGAAATTACAAAATTATCCACCCCTGCCCCCATTAATGCTCAGTGGGAGACAAATCTAAAGGTGCAGACAACTATAAAGTCTGAAGAGTGAAATTTACATAGATTCTTATATGCACCTGAAGTTACTAACAGTTTATTACATGTTTGGAGTTGGCCGAAATGGTTAAGGCTGGGAGATGGAGTTCCTATGCTACAGGGTTAGAGTCCCTCAGCTTTTTAATTTTCTACAGCTTGCCCTCATTTGTCACTTAACTAGACACTGCTTTCAGGTCACCACTGAAAAGGGAATGTGCCCTGTGGACATACCCAGTACTTCAAAGTATTAGTTCAAGGGTATGCACACTTCTGCAACCAGCTTATTGTACATTTGTTTTTATTTACTCCAACAGATTTTTCGCCAATTGAGTTGTACAGGTTATAGGCCACATTAAAGGTGGGAAAAGTTTTGAAATGATTTATTGTTGTCTCATTGTTTTGAATCACAAAAACCTGGCATTTTAACAGGGGTATGGGAAGAGTTAAAACAGGCACTGGGGGGTGCGTGCAGTGAAGAGTTACCGAATAGCTGGGTAACTACAGCAGACATGGTAAGGGAGACCGCTAGAAAGGTGCTTGGTGTGACATCTGGACAGAGGAAGGAGGACAAGGAGACCTGGTGGTGGAATGAGGAAGTATAGGAGAGTAAACAGAGGAAGAGGTTGGCGAAGAAGTGGGATTGTCAGAGAGATGAAGTAGACAGGAGTATAAGGAGATTAGGAACATGGCAAAGAGGTGGCGAAGGCCAAGGCATATGGAGAGTTGTATGAAAGCTTGGACACTAGAGGGAGAAAAGGACCTGTACAGATTGGGACCAAGCTGGGAAAGATGTGCAGCAGGGTAAGGGTGATATGGATGATGTGGGGATAGTGAAACAGATTAGCAAGGAGGAAGTACTGACAGCTATGAAGAGGATGAAGAATGGAAAGGCTGTTGGTCCAGATGACATACCAGTGAAGCATGGAGGTGCTTAGGAGAAATGGCAGTGGAGTTAACCAGATTGTTTAATGAAGTCTTGAAAAGTCAAGGGATGCCAGAGGAGTGGAGAAAGTGTTTTGGTACCTATTTTTAAGAATAAGGGTGATGTGCAGAGCTGTATTAACTACAGAGGGATAAAACTGGTTACAGCTGGAAGTTATAGGAAAGATTAGAGTACTGGAAGCGAAGTTAAGAAGGGAGGCGATTAGTGATCAGCAGTATGGTTTCATGCCAGAAGAGCACTACAGATGCGATGTTTGCTCTGAGAGTGTTGGAGAAATACAGAGAAGGTCAGGAGTTGCATTTTGTCTGTGGACTTGAGAAAGCTTATGATGGGGTGCCTAGAGAGGAGTTTTGGTATTGTATGAGTAAGTCAGGAATGGCAGAGATGCAAGAGTGGTACAAGATATGTACGAGGGTAGTATGACAGTGGTGACGTCTGCAGTGGGAGTGACCAATGCGTTTAAGGTGGAGGTGGGATTACATCAAGGATCATCTGAGTCCTTTCTTATTTGCAATGGTGATGGACAGGTTAACAGACTAGATCAGACAGGAGGCCCTGTGGACTATGATGTTTGCAGAGGACATCGTGATCTGTAGTGAGAGAGTAGGGACCAGGTTGAGGAGACCCTGGAGAGGTGGAGATATGCTCTCTAGAGGAGAGGAATGATAGTCAGCAGGACTAAGTCAGAATGTGTGTGTGAATGAGGGAGAGGAGAGGTGAATGGTGAGGATGTAGGGAGTAGAGTTGGCGAAGGTGGAAGTACTTGGGATCAACAGTTCAGAGTAATGGTGAGTGTGGTAGAGAAGTGAAGGAGAGTATAGGTAGGGTGGAGAAGAGTGTCAGGAGTGATTTGTGACAGACTGGTACCAGTAAGAGTGAAAAGAAAGGTCTACAAGAGGGTAGTGAAACCAGCTATGTTGTTTGTTTGTGTTGGAGACTGTGGCATTAACAAAAAGGCAGGAGTCAGCGCTGAAAGTGGCAGAGTTAAAGATGTTAAGATTTGCACTGGGTGTGACAAGGATGGACAGGATTACGAATCAGTATATTAGAGGGTCAGGTTGGACGGCTTGGCGACAGATGAGACTGTGTTGGTTCGGACATGTGCGGAGGGATGCTGGGTATATTGGGAAAAGGATGAAAAGGATGGAGCTGCCAGGTAAGAGGAAGCGGAAGGTCCAAGATAAGGTTTATGGATGTGGTGAGAGGACATGCAGGTGGTTGGTGTGACAGCAATACGCAGAGGACAGGAAGAAATAGAAACAGATGATCCACTGTGGCGATCCCCAACAGGAACAGCCGAAAGAGAAGCTGTACACTTTATATCCATTGTACACATTTCCCCGAGGTGCAACAACTGGACTAGACTACCTAGAAGTTATATTTCACAATAACGTGTATTCAATTCAAATTAACATGCAATAAAACTACAGATTAGCAACAGTACAAAGAGAGCTTGTGCTTGCCAGTACCATTCCTTAACAGGTAGGAAAGTATTTGGAAATATAGAAATGTCTTCAAGGATAAAATGAAAATAGTTTAAAAGGGTAGAAATGAGAGATGTGGGCAAGCAGCAATAGGAATTTGCAGGGGTGTTACAAAGGTTCAACAGCTTATAAATTGAAAGAAAAAAAAAAAAAAGATCCTACAGGAGACATTTCAGAAATTAAAGGTTTATAAAATAGTAACGTGGAAACCAAGAAAAGGCACAAAAAAAAAATGATGCAATGTTAGACTCAATTATGCCAAAGTTAAATGGAGAGGCTCAGTAGAGGATAACACAGGAAGAGATTATACAAAAGTGGTCATGTGTAAAATCAAACAGGAACAAGTCTCCCAACAATGGACCTGTATTCTCCCGAGGTTTGGAGGTAAGAAAGTTGTAGTAATATGGAAGGCTGCATATGTTTAAGAGGGTAATAACCAGAATATTCTAAGAAAGCTGAGGTGGTTCTATTATTGAAAAAAAAGGATAAAGACCCTTTAGATCCAACCTATTTTACATTTGTTTACTGGGAGATTTCGACTAGGTTTTAGCCCATTTTCAGCAGAGGCCCAGGGAGGAAAGCTAAAAAACAATTCTTAATTTACATAATTTAAGACTTAAAATGAGAAATTCTAAGAGAAATTTTAGCAAGCAATATACATTATGGTTTACGAAGCTTAGAACACACATCTCAGAACATAGTCCGGTGTGTAGATCACATTCGTATTTCAGAAAATAGTGTGGTACCCAGATCAATTAACATTAGAAAAAGGGTGTAACATGCATATGGTCGACCGGGTATGGCCAAAAGGAGTGCAGCAACATCACAAAAATGTGACTGCAAGTGTTGCAAATTACAAAATCACATCCCCTTTTTGACACGTTAGCACTCGTTTTAGGGTGTCAAATTTGGCGACCATTCGGCATTATGGGAATCGTAGAGTAAAGTCGATTAAATGTATGGTGGAGCAATGTGCGCTCGACCATATGAATGTAAACCTAGAAAAAGTATATCCATACAATAAACCAGTGTTACACATTGCTTTTTCCAACATTAGATATAAGAATAAGAATAATAATAAATAATAATACTGCGGCGGTGGTGCTGCGGTAGCAGTGTCGCCTGTTAGACATTGCCCATTCGATTCTCAGAGCGTCTTGTGTGGCGACATGCGTGAATGGGCGTTCCTTTGTTGAAGGAAGTGCGTTAGGCCCGGCAACCAAGTACGTAAAAAATCTACTGCCAATCATTAGCAGACCGGTGTTCCGCTGTGGCGACCCCTAACCAGGAAAAGCCAAAAGACTGCAAACTGCAGATAGCCTAATAAATGGAAACTGGGAATAGGTCTCAAAGAGGTACAGAGGCGGTACAGAGGCAGTATAGAGTGGGGAAACTGGTGTTAAAAAAAAAAAAAAAAAAAAAAGGAAAGGTGAAGTGAGGTGGGAAATAAGGGAGATACTTTGGGCAAGTTTACATAATGGGATTAGTGTCACTGTCATTCCACATGCTGTCTAACACTGCTGCTTTAAATTTTTGATCGGCCCTCATTTGCATGTCTGAGCTTTACAGTATAGCAAGGATTATACAGCTGCAACCAAAACAGTTGCTAAATGTGAGGCCTTTGTTCAAAGTATTTTTGTAGTCTGAGATGAACGGACAGCCCCTCTACCTACACATTGGTAAATATGCAGCTATTTTTCTTGTAATTCATCAAGTATTTTCTGAGTTCGGTAAATGTTAGACATCTGATACTATATTGAAGCATCTTAAAATGTAAAATAGTATAGACATTTAAAGTTTAAAGCTTAGCATTTCAATACTGTGATGCTGCTTATGTAAATTTGTCAAAAGTGGTGACAACTACCTTTGAACTATTGATTAATCCAAATGCTCTGTTTTGCTACGAAAGGCATGGCTACATTGGAAACAGCACAAGTGCAAGTGCTCTTCTCTGCAAGAGGATGGGAAACACAGTCTCACCTCTGTCTGGTTTACAGCAGCCTGAGCAGACTACAAATTTCTGTCTGTGGTATATAATGCAGGTGTAGACAAATTCCTCTGCAACTTGAGAAGCTGAACTTAAAGTGGGTGGTCTTTCCCTTCCTTCAACCCCAAAGTAAAAAAAAAAAAGAAGTTTTTGTTTTTTAAACAAAGTAAGTTTCAGGTACCTACACAGTAATGAAATCATATTGCAAAGAGAAAAGCAACATAAACGTTGTTAAATTGTAGAAGGCAAAATTCTCCTTTAATGGTAAGCTATGAAATCCCATATGAAATGGATAAATATCCATATTTATGAAAAAACAAATATTAAGCTACACGGATTAAAATTGTGTTATAGTGGCTAAAGATGTGGGAACACAATATAAAAGATGAGAAACGCGCTTTATTACGGACATGGAGTTAGTGAAAATGACTTGCCCCTTTAGTTTTACATTTCTTTTTTAACCAGAGAAGCTGAATGCAACAGTTGAAAAAAAATACCTGGGAGGGGACCAATGGTGAAAGAAATACTACAATCATAAGGAATGAGTCACATATATACCTTTAAGGAGCTGCACAAAGTTCTTAATAGTGGGAGAATGGGGATATTATTGAAAAAGCGGTGGTGGTGCTGCGGTAGCATTGTCGCCTCCCAGTAAGACGCTGTCCTGTTAGATTCTCAGCTACAGCGTCTTCTGTGTGGGGACGTGCATGAATGGGCGTACCTTCGTTGAAGGTTGTGCGTCACGGCTGGCAACTCTGCATGTAAAAATCTGCCAATCATTAGCGGACCGGAGTTCCGCTGTGGCGACCCCTAACCGGGAAAAGCCGAAAGAAAACATTGCAAAAGCAGCACAAAGAAATTCAGTTTGGACTCTACTGAAGGGTTGGGTATAATGGTTTAGGCATTTACCTCACAGACAAGGTACACGGTTTGATTCTCACCTCTGGAAGGGAGCTGGCTAGGCTTAAAATGGCCTACAAGGCAACTAGCCTAGTACGCTGCTTATGACCATGTAATTAAGATCAGAAGTGGAATTCCCTCAGTCTGACTCAACATGTCAGTTGTGTACAGTTTTGAGGAGGGAGTGGAAGATGGCATAATGATTAAAGGTACGTACCTCACAAAACACCAAGCACAATGTTTAATTCTCTCCTTTGAAAGGGAAATTGCTAGGCCTAAAATGAGCCAGACAGGAAACTAGCCTATTACACGACTAGGCACCTATGAACGGCAATCACAAAGACATCCAAATACTACCTTACCTGGACTCTGGCATCCAAGCAATGAAAGCAATTCTAAATGAGGTCAATCTCATCACTGGTAGCTGAAGTTAAAATGCTACCACAGAGCATCATAACTTCACCATGCAGTGGGGACTACCTTCATCAATTTGGGAACACAAAGTCCACATTATTGGCGCTGGCAATGTTGGTGCCCTGCAAGCTTCCATGTCTAGAGTGGCAGTTAACTGAAACCACCACCCCTAGCCTGTGATGGGTGAGCCAGCATCTGCTTCTAAATATTGCTCCATCCAGCTCATCCAGTCCTGAAAACGGATGCTATTCTGGATTGCACTCACAACTTCATCCTACTCTAGAGCTATGTAGCCAAGACTGACCAAACTTGCCCATTGTCAATCTTCTAACATTTTAAAACTCTCCATACATTCAAGGTAACGAAATTCTTTACTATGCAACCTAACCAAGTTAATGCACTACATGTGTGCCCCCACCACATGCAAAGAACAGACATTGCTTCCTAAAAAACAGTTACAGATCTATACATTACAAAAACTTGTTTCATGCTTTGCTACCATTTTAAAGAAAATTGAAAATGTTAGCACTCAATAAAGAAGGCAGAAACTTTTCAGGGTTTGTCATACAAATTAAATCAGCAAATAAGCTTTTCATCCTCCCTCCCCAACATCTACTCAAACCAGACTAAGCCTTTCTCAAGATAATCATTGGGGTTTTGAAAGGAGATGCCTTGCAAGTTACTCTATTCAGACAGAAGGAAATTCCCAGTTCTGTACAAATTTTGTTTAGGACCCTACATCCAACACCGTAACCAAATCCAGCAATACTGTGCAAATCCATAGGACATTGCTTCCATATAGTTCAACTGCATCTACCAAGTATGTGCAGACTCCTACCATCACACCCACTCTGCTTCTCCAAATAAGAACAGCCTGTTGCAACAACAGGCATAGCTTATATAGCTAACAGACAATCGTACTGGAAGGGAAGCTTAAATTATCTACATTGGGTATAACTGCCAGTATTGCACACCTTCAATGTCATCAACAACCTATTTTAAAAATTAACCACAGTTATTCAATCCCTACTTAATCACCACACCTCACTTAGTATCCCAGCAATAGGAATCCAATTCTGACCATCTCAACCAACACCTGTCACTAGTTATGGGCCAACCACATCAGCCTAGCCTATTCTCTAGTCACACTGTACAAAACCAACCCTGGCGTGATGTAGCTCAAGCTCGCTATGAAGTCTGAACTGAATGTACAAGCCATTTCTAGTATAGCCACCAGATCTTTAACTAATGATCTGCAATTTTTCTCCAAACTATCTACGTCAATTTTGAAGCAAAAGCCATTTGATAAGCTGGAGAACTAAATTGACAGCCCTTACAACCTGCCTCAAACTTGTTTGCTACATCCCATTCAAGCTGCCATCATAAAACCCATTTTTAAAATTCCATTACCCAAACCGTTTTAAACGTATCTCTACCTTTCATCTCAAAATTATCTGCAGGCATTGACCTAACTTTAATTCCCTCACTATTAGGCTAGAGTCAGTTCAAAGCACTGAACAATTTGCTCCCAAAAGCCTGAGGAACTAGATACCAGTAAATAAGCCATCTAAACATCTACTCACTTGTAACAGTAGTCACTAATGAAGAACTTTATGCTCTCCACCTCCATTGAAAGGATATGCCATCATGCAGCAGCACCTCATAGCAATTCAACGTTAAAGTATTTTCAGAAGTTAAACACCTTGAATAGCTTTCCAAAACACAGCTAAAAGCACTAAAACCTAACTTCAGAAGACTTTATATGGTTATTTTGTAAAAATGAGACATGGATACAGTTTATAAGTCTTACAGGGAATTCAGTTAACTATGCAACTTAAATCTGCTCTTAATCCTACTGCTCTAAACCATTGCTAATTACACATTTCTCCCTACTTGTACAGATGTACCAGTACTGAAATCCAGTGGGCAACTGTTATTCTTTACTAAACCATTGCTATATTACACATTTCTCCCTACTTGTACAGATGTACCAGTACTGAAATCCAGTGGGCAACTGTTATTCTTTACGCTTCAACTTAACATATATGCAAAAAAAGCTTGTAGACATTAGTGAAGCTGTATAGTCCTTATAACCACACAGTTACTGGGTAAAAAAGTTGTACTGTATGCCATTTGGGTCATGCATGGAAAGGGCTCTCAGCCCAGCACACTAAAACGCGGCAAAAAACATGGGAAACTACAGTTGCCAGTAAAACTACCATTGCTCCAATTTAAAAAAATAAATCAATGCAATCTCCTTTAAAATTTACAGTCACCAAAACCATTCCATCTTCTGGATTCAGCACTTCATTAGCCTGGGCCCAAACCTGAATTCCCTGCACAGTCCCCTGACCAAGTATCTTTCACCTACCTTCCCCAAAGTCATATTCTACAAACAGAGCTTTTTTGGGGGACAGACACCTAGTTAAACTATGCAGGGAAACTGTCTGAACAAACTACACATACAAAACTTCAGTCTTTATAGTCCATTTAACAAATGCCTAGCATTTCCCAACTTTAAGAATAGCAATTGAAGAAACATGCTTAGCCCTGCTTAAACGTTTCCACTAATGACCAGTTAATTTGCTGGACCTACGGTATGGTGCTTCTATATTATAGACAGTCCAACCCCTTCACAACCTGCAGTTAAAATGGTGGAAAAACAGGTGTGACAAGCAAATGTGGTTGTAGTGACTGAAATGTTAGAACTACAAGCCATTGATTTGTCAAACGTCAAAAGGAAAGCTTGATCAGATGTTTGTGTCTTTTGGCTTTTCCCGGTTAGGGGTCGCCACAGTGGAACTCCGGTCCACTAATGATTGGCAGTTGATTTTTATGTACTGGCTTTCCAGGCCCGACAACCCTCAATGAAGGTACGCCCACTCACGCATGTCTCCACGCAGAAGACGCTCTAGCTGAGAATCTAACCGGACAGCGCCCTACTGTGAGGCGACAATGCTACCGCAGCACCACCACAGTGGGTGAAAGCTTGATCAGATGGTATTGTTTAATTACCTCACTTGATAACTGAAGCCGCCTAACCACATGATTAAGCAAGATAAACCTGGAAACAGTTCAGAGTCAAACTAGCACTCCACAATCCTGCAGACTTTCCTGGATGAGAACACAGAAATTAAATCAGAATGAAGATGTTGAAGCACACTTTAGAGAAGTAAAACGTTAAAAAAAAATATCAGGCAGGGAGAAAGTTTTTGCATTCTAGAAACTGGCACCCCGGCAATTCAATACACACTACACACATACAGAAAGTACAATTATGCAAGTAATCTCATCAGAAAAGCAGATGCTTGAATCACTGCTGCAGTAGCCTTAGCTATAGCCTACACACTGTATAACACCCAGCCTTTCAAAGACTCAGGGGATCTTCCATGCAGCCAGTCAGAAACAAGCTGACTAAAGTGACTGGTTTGGGCACCAAGCCATTCAGGGCTTTCATGCAATCATGCAAGGCAGAGCCCTGAAAGGACAATGCTACGAATAAAATGAGTCAACAACCTGGCTTAAACACAAAAACATGGGGATGGAGCGAGGGAGGGGCTATCGCAGCAGTGAACATCTATGGTTAAGTTTACTTACACAACTGCACTGTGTGCATCATATGGATTTTCTGCAGTAGCCTTGACTACACAGGTAAAACAGCCATAGCTTACAACATTTGGGAGGTAGACCAGCACCCATTGGCCCGATCTACAGCCAGAGGGTGAACAGAGCTTATAGTGCTTTGCAAAATGTACAGAGGACCAAGTTTCTAGAATACAACCCTTTCCAAATCCCTGTAGAGTGGGGGCCTTGGCTCTGCCTGTAATAGTTTTTTTGTGAAGGGTATAACAAAAGGGTAATAGTTTTTTTTTTGATAGACCCCCCCCTTACCTTCACAAGGAATGAACTGACCAAAGATCTGAAAGATTTAATCCCGTCAATAGCACCAGAACTGGCTGGACATCTTAAGGTGCAAATTGTCCTCTCCCTCATTGTTAGGTTCAAGAAAAAGAACGAGATGGATAGCTTGGCTTAAAGTAAACTGAAGCTTAGGCACAAGAGGATTAGGTCTCAAAGAAACAAGTGTGTGGAAAATGAGACCGTTGACTCTCCATAACAGCTTCCAACTCATCCTTCGCGCAGAGGTAGTAAGAACATTCATATTAAGAACCTCACGTCAGCCAAGTTAACAGGTTCAGATGGTGCAAGTGTTCGCATTTCTAATAAAATTAAGTTCCCAAGGAGGGGCCACCAGTTCTCAGACACTTCTTATGCAGAAGACTGAAATCAGCACAAGAGGATTTAAGGGCAGACATGCCAAAATGTCAGATAAGTTAACTAGAATAAGAAAGGCCGCAAGATAGTAAACACTGCACACCCGGAAAGTCCTGAGTGGGTCCTAGTTATGTTAGCACCAAAAAAACAAAATGTTTCCCTCTCTCATTTTCTACTAGCAGGCTTTCTTGCCTCCATTAGTGCCCACTGCATGCCCTCAGTAAACAGAACCCTATAAGGAATTAAGGCTCTATCATCCAGTTAGACAACTGAAGTTTAATTTGGGTGAGGAAACTCAAACACTCCTGGTCTTATGCGACTAAATATAGTCCAAGGAAGCTTGTGGTAAAGGCCCCTGGCCATTACCAAAGAAGGGAGAATCATGGTTGCCTGGTCCAGAAGGGAACCACCACAAAGATACTAGCAATTCCTTCCGAATCTTAAGTACCCCTAGATATCAGTGGAAAGGGAGAAAGTGCACACAGGAACACACTACACAAGGAAAAAGACTACATCTGCCTTCCAGGCCTTCTTGCCTGGAGCAGAATCTTGCCAGCTGACTGTTCAGAGAGGAGACAATTCTTGAGACTTCATTACCCAGTTTCCTTTGAGGGGGTCTACCCTTTTCTGCCACACAATTATGCTCTAACTGCAGGATCCTTTTAGAGCGTGACTGTTATGACGCTATACCCCCCTGCCAACATGGCCAGTCTGCAAAGGGGAGCATGACCTTGTTTTCCCCTTGCTTATGTACTGACTATGGTACTGTCCAACTTTAGGTCCCAGAGGCCAAAATCGCTTGGAGTGGAGTGCCTTGATCAAGCATTCATTTCTTTCATATCTATGCGCTTGCATCTATTGTTGGTATCCCACATGGTTTACTACCAAGGACAAAATATTCCACTTTTTGATCAAATTAGTTATCTGAATTTGGCAATACAAAACTACCAAAATGGTTGGAAATGGCAACTACAGAATCTACATTAGAACACCAGAAGTTCCAATGGCGAAATTCCACGTCACCAGTAACGTCCCCAGTACCACCCACACCCCCTGCATATTATATATTCCAACTCAGATCACACGAGTGAGGAAAAGGGTAAATTTCCCAATCTACACTGCAGTGCGATTTATCGAACAATTCCATATTAGCAAATGTACACAACCAACCATTTACTGGAAGATTCGGCATTACAGAAATTGGAACACAGCCGTCCCAGTTTCACGCAAGTGCCATTCCACATTTTGATAATAAACCATTCCACATACTTTGCACTTAACCATCCTGAAACTGTTCCCCAAGCAAAAGACAGAGGAGACTGTGGTGACTGCTTTGGAACAGGGAAGGAGAAGGGGAGGCTCAGATTTAAGGATATTTACAGTCTCCAAGTGACTTCTATTCTGACAGACTCCAGCACTGGGACTGGAAGTATGTTAGTGCTGGGACCAAAGACACTTGATACAACTGTAGTTAGCTAATGTAGTCTTGCCAGAGAATCACAGATGCAATGAGACCCAAAAAATCCTGAAGTATTCCCCTGCCATGACCAAAGTCCGAGTGGAAAGCCTTAGCAATAGGTCTACTTTTTTCCTATGAAAGAAAAGCCCTTTGAACCGAGGTGTCCATCCACCATCCAGGGAACACAATCTTGTGTCGAATCAGACTTCTGAATGTTCCCTTGAAATCTCAGCTTCTGTAACCTCACAGAAGTGCGATTAAAGACATTTTGGAGAGAGACTACAGATAAGTTGTCTAAATATGGATATCTTGTAGCTTTCAATGAACTATAACTGGAATTAAGACTTTGGACTGTCCACTGCACATTTTTCACAAAGGGTAAGGCAGAGAACTCTGTGTGCTCCACACAAAGCCTTAAAAAGCCTGAAAGAATAGGGATGTGATGCACATCTTATATCTAGTACTACCAGTAAACTTGAATGAGGAAGAACAAGTTGTGAAATTAACACCATTATGAAATTAAGCAGCAAACAGGATTAGGAAAGATCAATCCAGAACTGGTCAAGCACTAAACCCCCCCTGAATAAAAACCTTTCACCGCCTGGGAAAGGAGGAACTGGTTTTATCACACCATGGAACAGTATGTGATGGACAAGAGGGTACAAGCATCTAGTCTGGGGGATGGATTGCCCCTTGGAAAAAGGAATTTCCTCCCACTGCCATCTGTAACCTTAACGAATGATCTACAGAACCCATTTGTCTGAAACTGGAGATTCAAACTTCTATAAGGGAAACTGGACTGCTGGGTTGGGGGGGGGTACAAAGTCCTCCAACTCAATCTGACTTTGATGGTCCTTGATTTTGGGAAATTACAGAATTTTTAGAACTCCCTTGTCATTTCTTCTTGAACAGCTGCTTACCTGCACTTTGACTAGTTTTTTGCCAAAATTAGAACTTTGGGGGAAAAGACTAATCCCTGTATCAACTTAACCCCCCTTTCATCACATTTTGCCCCTCTGGTGCAAAAGTGAAAAAAATCTCTACCCAAAGGAGAATTTAAAAAAAAAATTCTTCATTTTAACATCTGGGAGGTTAACGTAGTCAGGCAAGTCACACACACATTGCACACTGAGTAGTGACTTGTAAAACACAATTTAAAAGCAGTTTTCCTCACAAGAAACTGCCAAAACATTCCTCATACCTTCATAAACACACAACTCAATTCTGAAAACAAGTCGAAGTTGCAGAAACACACACTTTCTGATAAAGGATGGCAAGGTTAAGTATGGGAAGAGAGGATGGCAATGTTTAGCAGCAGTAGCATTAAAGCTACAGCTGCTGGGTCAGGTTTGGGAGGAGAGTAGAAAAGATGACTGAACATTACACACCACATCTGCCTTTAGGGACAGCTAGACAGCTATTAGGAAAACTGCACACAGTAACATCCTCCAAAGCTAACAAGTTGAGAAATGAGTTCAGATTCTGGAAATTCTACAAAACAGCTCTTTGAATTTTATGTGGGCCCGAGGAACCTTAGATCACTCCTACTGAACAAACATTCTAAAAAATAGTCTGAGAAAGAAACCCCCACAGAAGAATTAAACCACTCCACAGATTCTGAATCAAGTCAGAGGTGAAAAAACTGTCCCTTCATCTTCCTGTTCAGATTCAGGTATCCCTTTTACCAGAAACTATGAGGGGCAACAGCCCAATTTACCCCAAACCAGAACCAGTAAACTACTCCTTTCCAAGGAAATTTGAATAGCTTTGGTCGACAAAGCCAAGTGTCACTTATTTCCCACACTGATAAATTAGGGAAGCCTCACTGCTCCTTCTCCCAGGGAGGACAGGCCAACAAGACTGTCTCCTTTGCCTGATGAGGGGACCTCAAAAGCCAGAAAAGATGCAGATAGCTCCCACTTCATAGTGGCCTGCTGTAAGCGATACAGCAGAGGTAACAGATACGTAGCAAGAGGTACAACTAAGCCACAGGAACGTCACCCACCTGCAGATGAGGCAAACAGCTAGGCTGGCAAAGGCTGATTGCTTAACCTTTTCTTCTTGTGGCTCAAAGGACCACCAACAGGAAATTATCTGCCCAAAGAACAGCACAAGCAGAGTCCATCCACGGAAGCCTCAGGTGTACTCTCTTCAGCAGCAGTAGAGCTCTACACGGCTCAGCTCCCATTTTTCTTTACTCTCAAGCTGACTGAAGCAATGAGTGCATAAAAAGGGCTCTAAAGCTTCGGAAGCTGGCTAGCTTATCCTACGCCAGATAACATAGTTAAGACTACTGCAGCAGTCATTAATATGAACATCTAATCAAACGGATTTGTTGGTGTGCCAGAGTTTCTGGAATACAAAGGACTATACAGATTTTGTTAAGTGGTTATATGGGCTGGGCTATTGAGGGAGTGTACACAGAGCACCCTGGCAACCAGCTGCAAGAAGGGGTGAAAGGCTGATGCCATGAGAAGTTTTAGCTCAACTGCCACAGAAATGGAAAAAGTACGACTGAAGCTTGCCTCATGATTTTTCAAGAGACTAGACAAACAAGTGCCCTCTTATCAGTCACTGGGATATGCTGGCAGAAAAATGCAATAAGTTATTTACCCTGCATAACTGCAGATTCTCATTCCTTGGTCCTCAAACACTAGGGACACAAGCTTTACCTGCGCTGCAAAAGCTGCCAAAATACTGCATAGAAAAGGAAGGTAAAAGTAGCAAAAAGCAACTTCAGGAAGGAAATAGCTTGCCATGAGAGAGAATAAACAAACTTTACATTTAGAAGGTGGCAGGTCTGAAAGGAATGGGCAGCACTTGGATGGAATATACAGATGTTAATGCAGATATTGACAGACACTGCCCATTTGCCAGACTATGTTGTGGAAGTAAAAAAAATTGGTATTTTTCCACTGTACAAATGCAGTCTCAGTTGGTATACCATGACACCAGACACTGACTACATACCACTAGGTGTGGTGTCTAGTTAATAACAGTGTAACAAGAACATGTGGCAAGATATTAAACTGGGTTAGTGGGAGCCTCACCATCCCAACTCCTAGAAAGGAGTGAACAAAAAAAAAAAAAAAAAAAGTAGTATGGGTCTAGATTCTCAGTCCTCTTGCAAACATTTCATTACCAAACCATATCACATATGGAGCAACAGTGAGGTAATTTCTTCGACTACTAAGGAAATGAGGCCTCCCCGTCTATTGGCATCTTTTAGAAAAGCTGAAAAAATTAGCAAGATTGTCAGCAGAAGCTACTACAGGATATGTGGTGGGGTGCCCATTGTCGCCTTATGTGCTGCCCCTTAGTAAGAATAAGGAAGCCTAATGTTATAATACATGTAGGGAGGAATGCAGACTATATTGTGATAGCCCACACCTGGAAGACAGACTTGGTTTGGTAGACTGAAGGACTTAAGCACCAGAACAGTTTAACAAAGAATCAGGAAAAAATATAAACTGCACCCTGGAGGAGTTAAAAGATATAACTTATCTAGAGATGACAGGAACGGTCGACTAGTCATCTCAATGGACTTACCTTTTCTTAAAGAAAAAATAATTAGCTAGATGGAAATCCTATCGTTAGAGTCAGTACAGACTTTGAAGTTTTGTTACCTTCCATAATTTTTATACTGTGGTCAGGTATTTTGTTGGTTACCTCGAGGACCCTTCCCAAAAAAGGAAAGCAGGAAATAGTGAGTTTTGACAGGAAAAGGGAACAGAGCTGTATGGAAAATTATGGTTAAGCCAAGCAACAGGGGTGGAACGGCAGTTCCAGATATCAAAACAATCTTCCCACCTAGCCTTGACACAGAGGTGCTTACAGCCACAATATGGTTCTGAAAGAAAGCAGACGTTAGAGGTACACCGGCCATTACAGGTAAAGTGAGGTTCTAATTAAAAGGTACTCATGAAAGCCTCCTGGTAGAGGCTTGAGACTACCTTAATGAGGCAGGGGAAACTGATTAGGGACATATTCTCAGAAAAAAAACTGGGGGGCTTGAAAACAGAAGAGTAGTGAAGTAGGATGGAGGAAGCAAAGTTAAACACTTGTCTCAGGAGAACTGGAATCAAAACCTGAGCCGAGGTAAAGGAGTTTAAGCTTAAAGATAGTCTGGAATGGGAAGTTCACTGCAGTAGATGGCAAACTGAAACATTAAAAATGGAGCTAAGGGACAAAGTAACCTGGAGAAGTGGAAAGTGCATCCTTATAAAAAGGCATAAAATTTAGTAATATGAAGGCGAGCACACACAGAAAACAGACTTGGGAATAAACTTGGCACTACATTTACTAATTTATAATGGAAACAAGACTGCCAGCTTCCAAGATACAAAACCTATGCAAGTCTGTTTTGATATCTGTACAAATCGCAAAAATGTTCCCGGGGTGGAAACCAAACACAGTCAGAACTGGCAGCAAGGAATAAGGGTAACATCTATTTGGAGACAGACATACTAGACTATGCAGAGGTGGAAGTACAAATTGTGAAGGGAATCTAACAAGATGGGGAAGAGCTACATCATGGGTACGAAGACAAGTTTGACAGCAGCCAGGGTGGCAAGACATAAGAAATGGAACTTGCCTGCTTCAAGTAAACATTTCTTTGAAGCAGACAACTCAACTGTATTTCAGAATAACACCCCCATTTTTCAGGCCTGACTTGCCTCCAAAGTAGTAAATCAAGTGCAACAGCATATTCCTGTTTTCAGGCTTTACTTACCCCTTTGCACATTTCTGAACCCACCCCCCCCACCCCCGATTTTATTTTTGAAGCTGCGTACTACACAAAACTACATTACGACTGACGTACTATTGGCACCAATCATTTAAAAAGGTGACTTCTTGCATATTCTTTTTTCAGAAACAATTGACTGTGGTACAATTTTGCAATACAGTTCATAAGGCTACAAATTTTGCAGCCTCTGATAATTACATTTTTTCATTAGTCAAAAACTTGACCACCAAATTCGCACAACTTTCCCTGCTTCCAGTGGGGAAAGTTAAAAATGTTGCCCCTTCAGTCCTGATTACCTTAGTAGCCTTTATAAAACGTTAACGTAAGATTTTTATAACACCCCTATTATAGCAATCATTTCATTTTCTATACATGTCGCGTATCAATTCTGTCTTATAATTTGGAAATCTGTACTTCTGGTATTTACAAAATTCTTTCCAAATTTTTCCATTCAAACCCAGGTTACCTGCTGGAGAATTTCTTATGCTTGGCTACAAGACTTCCACGACTCTTGTAACTCCCCCAGCCAGACTTCACAAAATACACAAAACAGCACCTCAGGTCAGGCTGAAATCAGCATCTTCACCCTTTCATTTCCTGTATTGGGTTCTTAAGGAGGCAAGTTATTCAATAGTTAGACCAGCTCTCTCCAAATCCAAGTCTACCCCACCCCACTCTCAACCACAACCAATGCTTCAGACCTGGTGTTGTGTGCAGCTTCCAGGTGTGAATGCGCGAGATCTTACAGCAGAGCTAAAAATTCCTCAGGATTCCTTGCAGACAAGCCAAGACTTCACAAGCCTTCTCATTCCCATGGATGGGAGGGTTCCTCCCTTCCCACAGTTGTCTTTTACAGATACAAATGGACTCCACAAAGATTGTGGTGTTGACCCCCTTTTCACCCAGGCACCAGTGGTTTTCGCTCTTCAAACTGGCCAAGGGCAATTAAACTCTCAAATCACTTCTAATTCCTTAAATTTCTACAACAGTTAAGAAAATGCTAGTATCTCATTTTTACTTCATTATGGTAAATCTTTCACCTTAGTTTTTAATTGGTGCATAAACTAAAATAGCCATTGGATGCATTTAAAAGCTTTCAACTAAATACATATTCCTGTGAAATGCAATTTCTATCCAGTTAATAGTAATTACTGCAGGCTTCCTCTACAGACTGGATTTACTCAAGACAGGGGTCAGACACCTCAACACGAGAGGTCTTCACCTGACTATACAGATATTTGTGTCACCTTTTTTTTCTGGGGAAGGCAGAAGGTACACAGGGAGACTGAAAAACAGCTAATTGACACCTCATCACCAGAAAAGTCTGACTGCGCAAGAGTCCATTTTCAGTAGAGATCTGGGAAGAAAAGCTCCAAAGTATTACAAAACATGTAAAAATAAATGCTACCATTAAAAAAGCAGCACTCTTCCATCTGAACCAGCTCATCAGGCAGATTTTGACATTTTTAACATGGAAGACAGTTTTACTTATTTCTCAAGACTTCTGCTAGAAGTGAATCAGCTACAAGCTCTTATGTTGTCAACCCTACCTCATGGATTCTTTAGGACTCCTCTTATGGCTAGTTGTCTGTCAACCTCGAGTCAATCCAAGGCCAAAAAAGGAAGAAAAATTCACATCAAGTCCACAGGTAGACAAGATACTACCTACAGAACTTAAAGAAAGCCAATCAGCGGTCTGTCTTCCATGAAAAAGGACAGCCTGTGCCAAAGCAACCAATGTCTAGAAGTCACATGCCTTTTACTGTTCTTAAATACTTCCAGGCAGTGTTAAGGGCCCATTCCACTAGTGCTTTTAGCTTCAGTGGTTTTCAGGACAGCAGTCGACTAAGTATTCAAGGTAGCAACACTGTCACTCTGTAGTGCTTTGTAAATGTACATACAAAGTACAGTCCTTTTTCAAGTTCAGAACAGGCTTTACTAGACTTTCTCCAGGGATGGATTCTTAAATGGACTTGATCTCTTTTGGTTTCCAAGTTAAAAGGGACAATCCCAGTGCCTAAGTTAAGCTGACAGAAGTTACGTCCACCAACATGTCACTAATTCCTACCCAGTGTGTCATTTTACTTTAATATTCTGTAAATACACAGTTAGTCTTGTTTCAGCTCCCAAGATTTATTTTAGTTCACAGGGATAGACCATTGAGCCAAGAGCGAGCCCAGTTTCAATGGAGTCCCGGGGAGAAAAGCTCCATGAACAATAGGAGAACAACGCATTTACATTTATGTAATACTATTGAAGAACGATTGCATTATGCAACATAAAATCTACAATTGCAGTGAAAATAGTCAAAAAAGCAAAGATAAAATTACACACAAGTCAATTAAAATAAAAATCTAGGTGCCTATTCCTGTTAGAATGTGAACAGGGTTGACATTAGTTTTACATTAAATCTTAAAGTTAAAGCAGATTAGGGGGATAAGAGGTGTTAATTGTCAAAAGAAGGGTGGGACAAGAAAAAAGTAGAGCAAAAGTAAATGAAAAAAAAAATTAAGATGGTAGTAGTCAGAGAAGCTCAGTATGATGGAGAAGAGAGAAGTAAAGGTGAGAGAGAAATGGGGAAAAGAAGCATGAGGGATAAGAGCAGAACATTCCCAGAGGGTTTTGAGATGGGAATGAAGCAGGGTTATAAATGTAGAGTGGTTGCCTGTAGTACGAATAAGAGGTGGTAGGGAGTTCGAGGCGAGCTACACCAAACACTTAGATGTGAAGTTAAAGGATTGACTGAAGGAATAAATGTTTTGGTGTCAGGGATACATAGAAAAGCTACCTTCTCAAATTCTTATTTGGATCATAGCTGGCACCCTTACCACCAGAAAAAGTCTATAATAAAAGGACAGTTGGCAAGGGCAGCCAGGATGGTTAGTGAGGAGTTTCTTGGTGAAACAAGACTATAAAATAGGCTTATTCACGAAGAAAGGTTATCCTGAACCCTTGTGTACTTTGGTTAAAGGAGAAATAAGGAAAATGAAGGTTTTTATAGACCTATTTTAAATAGGAATGTGCAAAAGGTATAGGGGACTGAATAATGATGGAAAGTAGTCGAATGTTCATTACCACATTTAAATCAGGATGTGGAATGGGTTTACCCAGGTAATAAAAAAAAAAAAAATAAATAAAAAAATAGAAAATAAAAAAAAAAAACCCTGGGGGCTGTTGCAGATTGATAGGGATGCTGAACACACACTGGGAAGAGCCCTGAAATTTGTCTTTAGAAGAATAGATCCTTTAGACATTTTGGAAAGTAGCCAGATGGGAATCCATGGCACCAACATAAATAGGTAAATTTAAGTGCGGAAGATGTGCAATATGCAAACACAATGGAAACTGGGAGTAGGTAATGTATTAATAGAATTTGCATGCAATTTCATGGGCATTATTAGAGTGCCAAAATGTGAGCACTGCCTGGCATTCTATGTAGAAAAGACTACTAACATTTTAAAGATAGGGTGTACGAGCACTGAATTTATTACTAATGCCTTGGCTAGACATTTCTGCACATCATGGACATGTTTCTATTTTTTTGTTTTGCAACAATTGGTTAAGCATGTGCAAGGCAGGGTTTTAGATGTGCATCTTGACATTTTTGAATTAGTGGCAATTGCATCTGGATGCAACCAATTTCCCAGGAATGATAATGTGAGTACTTCTGCTTTGTTGAAATTTGAAGCACATTTTAGGGTAGATAGCAAAGTTAAAGGGCTTGTGGTACACATTTTAATGCACATAATTTTGTATTATAATTTTGCACTGTATTACTGTCTTTAAATGGCTGTATTGTGATGTCACTAGATCAAGTGGAAAGGCGCGGATAGCTAATGGCTAGGATTTTAGCATTAAGTTGTTCTGAAGAAGTCCTAATAGTGTTTGGATGAAAGTGCTAAACCTGTTGGTTGACAATAAAAGCTTGGAATTCGGTCGCTGTGGCCAGTGGTTCTTCTGTTAAGATTGGTAATAAGTTGATGAATATGGGAAGAGAGGAATTTAGAGTGCTTAGCGTCCTGTTTTGAGAGTTGGGCGTTGTGTTACAGTAATGTTAGGAATCGGGGAGGAGAGGCAGTGAACACGAATAAGGGAATAAGAGGTCGCTATTGAAGAAAGATGAGGGGATATAGTTGTGGGGTATGTAAAAGTTAGATGAAAGGAGGAAGTGTAATAAAATTTGGAGGACTGGCGAGAAGGTGAAGGTAGGTTAGGAAGAGGAAGGAGTACAAAGGAGATGGGTTTTAGAGGCATAATGGTGAGTATTGGGGAAATGGTAGTGGAGTGGGATTAGTCAAGACAGTTTCTAAAGTGGAAGACAGCTAAGGGGAGTGGGGGGGCATTGTGTGGGTGGGGATGAGTTTGTGATTAGACCTTTTGGGTGTGGGAGTGGTGCTATGGCTACAAGTGTGGACATTGAAAAGAGATTGGTACTGAGGGAAGAAATTCTTGTCAAGATAATGTCACATTCAATGTTAGAAGTAACATATGAAGTGTTTGGGGTCTTTACTGGGTGTACGTTTCTATTGGGTAGTCAACTTGTGCGCGCAAATGTATTGTAGATAGCTAGTAATTTGTAATGGGAGGAGTTAGTTGTGATTACTATAGCAGATTGGGTGCTTTGGACAAGTTTGAATTAAATGTATTGGGAGAGGAGCAGAGTGGGCCCAGATCCAAGCAAAGGCAAGTTTGTGTTTAAGAAAAACAATCAGAATTGACAGAGAACTTCTGTGAAGCTGCAAGTCATTTCTTAACCATTTATCAGGTGGAAAAACAGCATAACCTTGTATCTGTAGGCTGCTGTGCTCTCAATTAAGTTAACACATAGTATCTGATCAGTCATGGATACTATTTGTTAACAGAAGGGAATAAAAGAAATGGAAGACGTGTGTTGGGGGGCTGCTTACAAGCCAAAGCAGAGTGCTCTGCAGAGGGTAATTAATATTATCTCAAACAGGTAGACCGATACACAAAAAAGTTAACTTTAGGATAAACTAATCTTTGGATTTGTGTTCCTCTCTGACTTGCACTGGATTGGGGAACTATGCCCTCAGCTCCTGGCTCATTTAAAATAAACCTATGCCAAGGAAAATTGATAGTGTATAGTAGTTTCTAAATTTTGCTAGTTTCTAAATTTTGCATCAGTCATGCTTTCACACAAGTACAAGCAGCCCGCTCAAAAAAATAGTGCATTTGTCTAGCAGTATTCAGAAATCGGCACAAACTAAAAGCTAAAAAAAGGAACGTGCGTGTCTAATGCTCCAACCTTCTGTCACACATTTGCTTTCTATGAAATTACTACCAGGTCAGAAAGTCACTACACCAATACAGTAACAGGAAAAATATATATAGTTCTCCATTTGCCTGACTCAGATGCTTTCTATAGGTAGCAGCCATATCATAAAACTATAGATGGCCAGATTTTAACAATCGGTACAGAATAAAATGAACTAAATGAATGGCTCACAAGGAGAGCTGTTGTCAGTACAACTGCAATTTGAGATGGAATTTGGCTAACACCTTTGAAACTTCCCTCAGATACTCTTCCCCACCCCCATTCAGCCAAAGCTGAGCATGCTCAGAAAGGCAAACCCAAAATGTAAACAAAGGCGGAATCAAAACAAAAAAGTCCCTGGGACTGTCCCTTTAAGGCAATCTACCCAGACAGCTTAATTCTTCCAAGTAGTCCAATGATTATTATTTTTGTTTAACATTTGTTGACCGGAAAGTCCAACTAGGTTCCACAGGGCCCGTTTTCAGCGGAGGCCCGGGGAGAAATTCTCCAGATGCATGTCTTTGAAATGTGGGAGGAAACCTGAGTATCCGGAGGAAACCCACACGAACACAGGGAGAACATGCAAACTCCACACAGAAGGCACCCCAGCCGAGAATCTAACTGGAGAACCTCTTGCTGTGCGGTGACAACGTTAACCGCTGCACCACTGTGCCACCCTAACACAGTTGTATATGGAAACTTACAGATTTTCTAATAGGTAACTGTTGCAGTTATACCCCCACCTCCCCTTTTGTTTTTCATACTGCTAGTATTTGGAGGCAAATACCTTGGATGTACAGTTATGGTGGGAACATTCCATTAGCAAACACCCCCCCCCAGCTACTGCCTCCCTTCTTAGGGTACGGAAGCTCTGAAGGTTTGAGGTTTTGACTTTTTATATAAAGCTCTGCTCAAGCTCCTCATAATTAGGGCACGTGCCCTTAAGCTTTGAAAAAACTGGGCATCTGGAGAAGAATGGGACACAGAGCTTGGAGGGTAAGTCAACAATGTAATATCTTTGGAACAAAAGCCTGACCAAAAAACATGTCATGTGGTCATGAAACTTCTAATCAAAACAAGATCTGCTTGTGACAGTCTTATGTGGAATCTGTCTCCCACACTGGCATTTACCTTTTCTGGATGACGTGAAACCCCAGAACACAAATGCTAAAAGTAAAAACAGTCTACCCAAACGGCCAAGTAAAAGCAACAACTTGGGACAAAGATGATGTTCTGACTGGCAAAGAAGTTTAGAATGATGCGTCCGGACATCACCTTTATGCGCAGGGAACATACATGTGACACGGCATACCTATAACCTAAAGGCTTTGGTATATTGGCCAGACATCTGGCTAGCCTTGGCAGAGAACCCCACATGTTAAGAATACCACAACAGTGAAATGGAAGACATCTGTTACGGCAAGTTTATTTACACAACTTTACTTGAATGATCATGCTGAAAACTTTTTTTTTTTTTTAAAGAAGCAATGAACAAAATAGATCCCTTAATATGGTTCATTCAAAGCCAAACTCACTAACCCAAATTCCTTCTGCATAAGATAACAGTCCAAACAATCCTCCTCCAGTATGCCAGTTAACATTTACTTCTGGAATCTCTACACAACTTGTTTTAAACTGCTTCATCCCAAAGTAACTTCTTAACTACACTTTCTTGATCAGAATTCCAAATAGTCAAAAATTCATAGCAATTTTAACCTCTAATGTGAAATTGACAGACAGCAAATAACTGTCCAATTTCATACTTAATACTGACATTATCTACTCTGACTTCTCTGCCGCATTTCCAGTTTCTTCATGAAGGAACTACCCTACATCCACAGCTTTTGCACAATCCACCATGGTTGTCGCTGCCACACAGCCTCTTCGACTAACAAGCTTGTCTCACTTATCCTCAGCTTTGGCAGGAAAAGACCGGTTGTAACCCACAAGCCAAACTAAACATTTAAACAAAAGATCATACATTAAATATTTTCAACAATATGGTTAATTTTAATGGCTGACATTTCCTTAAATAAAAGTCAATCTAGAACGCTTTAGAACACAATGGGCAGTTAACCCAACATCTCTGAATAAGAAGGTGAATTCATTCAGTAATGTTCTATAGCACACAAAATGACTATGAAAGTCAGATTTTAACTGCTCCAAGAAGTGGAACAGAATTTTACTGTATTTTACTATGAACAGCATTACAAAGTTTCAGTATACGAACAACTTCAAAAATTCAACTGAAGCAAGCCTAAAAGCTTCCCATTCTAGCTGGGAGGGAAACGGGCTTAAACTTCTAAAAAGGAGAGAAGTATACAGTTAGTTGACATACTGAAACACGTGTCCACAAGAACTGGCTGCGTTAATTTTCTATACATCTTGCTGGTTTCGAAATAAAGATCTGGCAACAATGTAAATAACTGTTAATAAGATTAATGCCCTCTGGATAACTAGGGTCCGTCTCCTCCAAATTTGCCCAACTTACTACTCCACTTTGCTACAAGTCTTTGGCTACGGAAGGCTTGACAGCCCACTTATCACTAATGGCACGTCTCCCTTTAATACAAAACTTACCCCAAACAAACTAAAAAAAACAAGGCAGTGTAGTCTGCATATTTAGGGCTTATCCCTCTTTTTTTTGAATTTACAACTTTTTGTTTCATCAGAATGACTTGCTGTATGGATCAACACCTTCACTTATCACTTCTAGATTTCAAACCGGACAGGTGAAACTAAAGCTAGTGTTTGGTACTAGTTACTGGAAACAGAATCACGTTCAACTCCTCCTCAAACAGAATTAGAGCATTTATGAAGAAAAATGCCTGTTCCGATTCCTCCTCCTAAAACCATTTCAAAAGAGTAATTTCACAGTTTCTCCACACTCTTATGAAAATACCATGGCCCTTTGGTTGCCCACTGTACTAGGGAAACAGTAATAAAATGAAAATTCTAAAACTTTACCAAATATAAACTAAACAAAGCATGTACCAATACACATACCACAACATTCAAAAACACAGCTGCAAGCTCAGCATATTAAAAGCACTGCTATCTTAACTTTACTTACCTCAAATGCATCTTCAGCTGCAATAATGCACTGTATTAAGTATTCTATTTTGTGCATTTTTTGCAGAGTACAGCAAGCCACAACGTGGTATTTACTACCACAGTAAGCACCACGTACAATCTTTGCTGATCTTATGTACACAAGTGTTTATGCAAACACCGCAGGTTAATTTACCACTAGCTTTTCTCAGCAGGCCCAAATGAAGCTGGGTTTTGTTCATATGGACAGCCCAGTTACCAAAGAACTCAGCAACAGTACAATTTAAACTCAAGTACCATAACATCTAAAAGCTTAACACATTCTTTCAATTTACGAGTCAAGTGATTTACTATCTAATGCATTACTCATGTTTCAGGATTTACTTATGTAAATAAACAGGAGGAAGTACACAGATTGTTCATATATCCAAGAATTTCATTTACAGGCATGTTATTCGAGACGTCACAGTAAACTTCTAATATGAAATGCTTTTAAGGAAGAAGGGCACCAGAAACACAATGCATAAAGGATTTGACAAACATGGTTGATATTACACTAGGACATTTACTAATTAAGAGCATGAGCACTAAATCAGCTGACAGCAGTAATTCATACCATCACTAAAAATCAAGAAAAAAGTAAAAAAATGACACCCTACGAGTATGGTTAATGCACAGCAAGGGACAGGGAGGAGGTGGAGAGAAGCAGGAAATACTCAATGATAAATTGTTTGCAAAGACATTCAACTGAACATTTCCCTTTTCACAATGCTGCCCTCTGAAATAGCCACAAACATCTCAAAGTTAATCAGTCTCCTTGAAAGACCTACAAAGGTCACAGCTATACAGGGTTCCCCAAACACCGAGTAAAATATTCAACAAAAAAAGCAAGAGGAGTCCAAAAGCCCACCTCAAAACAGAAAAGTCAATGCCACATATGAAGTCCTTCCTTGCCATCTTTAAGTACCCAGAGTCTGGTGACCTCTTCTACATCTTATCCAAAAACCTCTGCAAAGCACAATTCCACGTAGGTTTAGCACTGTAAACTGCTTCTTAAACTTATTTCCAGTAAAATATGTACTTTTAAAATATTCTTGTATCTGTAAAGATGTTTTGGTCACTTATGAGATTTATCTGCACCAGGCCCACAAATGAAGCATTGACATCAGTGCACCACTCCAACAAACTAAAAATAACACAAAGATACATCTACACTATATAAAAACAGAAATTTAGTCTAGTCTAGATCTAGGGACATCATTTATAACCATTTAGGCCACTCACTTTGGCATGCATCTATCCAGACTCATGTAACTGGAATGCCCCTGGAGATAACTTAAAAGGACACGGCAGGCTCTAAGCCCTGGCACAAAAGGCATTTGCCAGGCTCAAGTGCATAAAGTCAAATGGCATTAATAATACTCTGTCTAGGGATCTAAACCTCTTCTGCATCAAACAAAAAAGTATGAAGGGACAGGTACAGCTTTCAGAAGACACCATTGCTCTAATCATATTGACCCCATCCACATAAAACAAAGTTCATCCCTGTCCACATTCTAAAGCAACTTGGATCTATGGATAGGAGAAAGTTTACCCAGGACTGCCTCCCAATACCAATGGACAGAAACTGCTCCTAAATGCTTTATCCTATGTATGGGTCCACTCAAAATTACCGATGGTATGATCTCAGTTATTTTCATTAGGGCTAATGCATACAATTGACCATGGAATGGGGCAAGACCAATCTCCAAATGGGAAGTTAATTTCAGCACAAAACAGGGATATTGGCAAGGCTTAAAATAGGCCACAAAGGCAGCCACCCATTTGTATTAAACAGGTAAACTGGACCATCTTTTCACTGTACTCCAAAGATTCTGCATGACCCTCCAGGACAGCCAATAGTATATGGAATTTTTTTTTTTTTTTTACCACACAATATTGGTAATAGTTACATAAAATTTAAGCGCATGCACCCTCCTATATTAGAGGCATTTGATTTTTTTGACAAAATCGGATTTAGAAAGGAATAGTGAAATGTATTGGATTAAAGTTGATGTTAAAAGCCTCCATACGAGTATTCAACAATTCTGGGAAAGAGGCTTTAAAAAATTTATTGTAGGAGAAAGTCCAACAGTCTATTTAATAGATTTGGTTTATTTTTGTTCAACAGAATTTTGAATTTAATAAGGAATTATATAATCAGTTACAAAGTATTGCTATGGGGGCACCTTTTGCCCACATGTATACAAACCTATGTTTTTTTTTAGGCATCTTTACACAGGAATTTTCATAAATTTGCACCCAAACATTAGATATATAAACGACTTGTAAAGGAGAGTATGAATTGGTTGGAAAATTTACATAACAGCTACACAATAGATTTAAGTTTTATGGCTTACACTTAGGAAAAAATTATTTTTGCTGCATGTTCACCTTGAAGGTTTATCTATTAGAAGGTGAAAACAAAAGTTCAGAGGTTTGAGAATAGCAGCCATTTTTTGGATGGGAGCAGCCACCCACCCATACCACTTACCTATGGTGACATTCTGCAGATTTCTAGATCATGTAGTGATAGTGATGAGTTGGAAAGCGTTACACAACGCTTATGTTTCTACAGAGATAATATAAAGAAATTGTTGAGAAGTCTTTATACCAAGTGAAGAATGAAACCCAAGGAGACTGTCAAAATGGGAAGAGGTACCTATAAAAGATGGGAGAGCAATGCATCAATAAAACACATGTGTAGTGACCACCTATAACGAGCAAGCAAGTGAAAATCATTGGGTTTATTAAAATTTAAGGAATTTAGAAATATTAAGTGATGCTCCTTTTTCATTTAAAAGGGGATGTAGTATTAAAGCTATGCGATTACCCACTGTTTAAAGAACCTAGACATATGGAAACTTACTTGTAATGATGGCATTAGTTGCAGATCTGTTAAAAGATTTGATGAGATTAGTAGAATATTTTTCTTTAGAGCCAATGGAAGATACTGTTGTAATTCAAAAGGAATTGTTTATGCACTGAAGTGCCCTTGTAAATGGTTTTATATAGGGGAAAGTCAGAGGGCTTTCAAGCTTAAAACAAGTTATGGACATTAAGAACGTTAAGACTTGAAACCCCTCTCTTCCTATGCATTTTAAATTATAAAACAGTGAACCAGCGGGACTCAAGGGTACCATTTTGGAGTAAACTGCTTATGATAAATGTTTAAACATTAAGAAGAAGCTATTGTATATAATATAAAGCTGTACTTAACTACAGAACCCTGACCCCTGCTGGACTTTGTAATTGGAAGTTTAGTTTAATTAGCTGACTATATAATTAGGTGTTTTTAGGATTATTTAAGATGCAACTATGATGTTTTTACTCCTTGAAGGCTTGAGCCGAAGGGCTAGAGTTATGGCTTTATGTTTTATAATAAACTTTTACAGGCCTTTATTTTACATTCTGTTAACCGGGGGTGTCCGAGCCAAAAAAGCCCTTTTTTGGCAGAGGCCCAGGGAGAAAAGCTCCACATCAAAAATTTAGATACATTTAGTTATTTAGCCATGATCAGTATACACACAAATTACAAAAAATATGTTTTTACAGTGGTATGCAGCACATCAACAATTACAGCGGTACAGTACATACATTGTAGATTAGCCAGTGTTTTGAGTGCAAGATTGAAAACTATTATCAAGTACTCTAAGTTTAGTATGTATACCTTATCCGCTTTCACTAGCCTGGGGAGCAATCATGGCACTGCCAACTTTGCTCGAGATGGATTATCTTTGGATTTTCCTGTTGTGGTGCAAACAGGACTCTGTCCAGCAACCCATTTAGCTAAAACCCAAGCCAAACAGCTATTAACAAAATTCATTTAAAAAAATAAATAAAATCAGCATTCCAGTGTTTTCGGTGTGCAAAACTAATAGTTATGCAACACTTGCTTGTAAAGGTGAGGGCTTGTAAAGGTGAGGATGTAAACTAAAACAAGACAACCAAGTCATATTTTGTAAAAATATGTACATTTAAATTTTGACTGTTAAGAACAGTACTTCAGTTTTGTAGACAAGCTATTCTGCACATCAAAAGTTATTATGTACACTTACTCTTCCCCCGAGAGCAGACACACATGCGAATCTCCATACTCAAGTCTTGGGAGTTCTTGACACTGATTAGAAGATTGTATCAAAAACAGTTACAGCTACTTTTCAAAATGCTCCCTCTTGTTGGACGAAATAAACATAAAAAAAAAAAAAATTTAAGGGTGGCCATAACAGGAAACAGTAAGTCATCATTTGAGAAAACTGACGGAGTGTCTAGTTTCTGCACACATTTCTGTAAGTATTAGCATTATTCCGGTTTTCTCCCAATGCAAGTTGACCAACTGTTAAAGTGACATTTTTACCACAAACGTTGTAACTGAAACGTTGGTGAAAAAATCCATTCACTTAAGCCAAGCTGAAATAGAACTCCAAGCACCTTCATCAAAAAACATCTACATACACTTCAAAATATACCAGACAAAACTTCCAAAATCCGTTATGCAGTATACATGACCAACAAGACTAAGTAAAAGGACAATCCCAGTTACCAAAGGGTTTACTTCGCTATAAACCAACCAGAAAAACTGTACCTTTGGAAGCCTCATACAAATCAGCCAAAACTTATTAAATGCTGAACTTAAGTATCACAGCATAAAATTGCACTAGTTAAAGTGATACATTACAGTATTACAGCAAAAAAAAAAAATTGAGTTCTAGTTAGCGTTACGTCCAGAAGTTATTTAAACAACCACAATAGTGTAACTGCATAAGTGGAAAGCATCTCGATACTCAAAATTCCAAAACTGTACCCTACATTTCAAATTTAGGTGCTAGCTACATATTTTACACACACACCTTTCCGAAACTGAGAATCTATCCAATCAACGCCCCATATTACTTATGCACTGTAAATAAACCCACAGATTTAGCCACACAAGTGAAAACAAAAGTTTAAACATTTCAAAGCAATAACTCCAAATCTCGAGTGATAAACCAGAACATGTCATACTTCCTAGCTAATGTACCAGGGTGGCAACTTTAGTGTTATAACTCAAGTTCACAATTCTTAAAACTAAAACAACTTGCAAGTAATCTTCACCCCCAAACACTCGAAAAAGGACCAAACTGGGCGATAAGCAATAGTACAGAAGCTAGATACACCACCACTTGACATCTACAGCCAGTTAACGGCACAACTTTAAAGCAAATACCCTTGGGCAATACTGGAGCTTAGCAACCCAACACACTTGTTAGGTAAATGGCAATCGTGGTTTAAAAGCACTACAAAAAAAATCTCACCACTACCCACACGCAAACAACATTACCTTAAGTACTTTAAGTTTTCGCGATGTGCTTATTAAGACAGCCATTTACAGTCAGAAATACAAACTAGTTCAACTAATTCACCGCCCAACCAGCTTACTCCTACATTCCGTGGTAAACAGCCCGCTTAACATCACGGCCCCAAAACTTACTTTTTGTCAGGGTGCACTATTGTTAAAGATAAATTACACCCACCAGTTATTTTATTCACAGTTAGGGACAGACTCTAAACACATATAACATTTCCTCAAATACTCAAAACACTACACTTGTACTCCATTTTTTTTCAAAGAACGCATGTCACATAGACTTCCTGAACTGTCAACAGAGGCAAACATCCCAAAGAAGGGTTGCCATGCTGGCCAGCTGTCAGGCCCTTCCCAACCTGAACTATGTTACCCAGTCCGATCATCTTCTTACGGAATGCTCAACACCATAAACTCCTTCACCCAGGCCCGTGCGGCGTTATCACCGTTCCCAAACATACCTCGGTAAGTTTCCTCTCAGCGGCCTCCCGCAAAGCGGGATCCATAGTGCCCCGGAGGGCCTCAATCAGAACGTTCGGATCCATGTTTCTGTTCAAAGTCTCGTGCAGTTGGTAATCTTTTTCTAAACTATGGAATCCCGCTCAGTGCGCACATGGATGCTAGGGTCTCGGCAACCGGCGCGAAAGGAAGATCGCTTGTCAGCACCCGGATGGAACTGCTGGAGTCACGCCGCGTATTCTGCTGCTACAAATCATGGGAATTGTAGTTTTCTTCATGTTACATGCTCTTCGATGCTTCTAAATTGAACGTCCAAATTAAAAATATATATACATTATTTTACATATTTATTTTGATATGGTATCTTGTGTATACCCCACTTTTTGTCTGATGTTTACTATAAGCTGGTGCTTGAAATTAATGTTCACGTCTATGTTAACACTCACAAATTTAAGTATTTGAAAAAAATGATAAACGAGCAAAGTGAAACAATTTTTTTTGCATTGTTTGCTTAGTTTTAATTCAAATTTGAATAAAACATAAAGACATCAGTACATAAATAATAAAAGGGAAATTACAACTAAACATAAGATTGAATTCAAAGTAAAGTGCAACGTCTGAATGGTTTCCAAAAAGAAAAGCGGGTTTTGTATTAGAACATTACCCGACCAGATGTGCAGTAGCAAGGACCGCCCAAAACCCCACCCACTACTCTGAGCATAACGTTTAAAGTGCTTTGAATAAACATCGGAAGACCATCATCTGTAAAAAGGGTCCTGATGGAGAGATGAAAGGTCAGCATGCAAAGGAGCGTAGTACAGCTGAAATTGAATTCATCTTCAAGTCTTGGTGAGTACCTTCGCGAGGTGGACCCTGTTTTTCACAAAATCTCACTAAGGCGACACTGGTATATAGACTGTATTTATATAGCAATAACCCACGCCTGGGTGTGGGTAATGCTGGATTTACCCACGGTTGGTGTGGTTTGGTCACGAGGTCGAAGCCCGAGTGGCCAAACAAAGCCAACCGTGGGTAAATCCAGCATTACCCACACCCAGAAGTAGGTTATTGCTATTATACAATGACATTATTTAAAAAATAATAATTACTTTTCTTAAATAATGGCATTGTATAATGCCTCCTTGCTGCCCTTCCGCAGCTGTCTGGTATTCTGCGGCAGTTCTGATGTACTGTGCATGCGTATGTTTACACAGTACATCAGAGCTGTGGGCAAAAGCAACGGAGAAAGCAAGATCTCCATTGCTTTTTACAAACTGTTTCACTATGTTAAATGGGTTTAACATAGCGAGACGGCTTTAAAAAAAGCAACAGAGAATCTCCGTTGCTTTTTTTAAAGCTGTCTCGCTATGTTAAACCCATTTAACATAGCGAGACAGTTTTGAAAAAAGCAATGGAGAAAGCAAGATCTTCGTTGCTTTTTACAAACTGTCTCGCTTTGTTAAAGGAGTTTAACATAGCGAGACAGCTTTAAAAAAAGCAGCAGAGAATCTACGTTGCTTTTTTAAAGCTGTCTCGCTATGTTAAACTCGTTTTACATAGCGAGACAGTTTGTAAAAAGCAACGGAGATCTTGCGTTCTCCGTTGCTGTAAAAAAAGAGTTATAGTAATGGAAAAAGTCCGGGCGACCGGACCTTTTTCCATTACTGTAACTCTGATTTACAACGTGCATTCTGACCAATCAGCGTGCACGTTTTTGAATATTAATGGGGGGTCGTTGTATAATATAGCATATATCATGAACTGAAGTAAATCAAAAATAAAAAAAAAGATAGCTGGGTGGACAAGACCCAAGATAAAAAAGTGTCCAATCCTGGTAGGTGCACTGGTGCCAGGACTGGAAAAAATGACAGTGTAGACTCCTCAAACACGGAAACAATCCTACAATGGGGCCAGGCTCAGGGGGAGGATGGCCCCCCTGTTGTAGAAGGAAGTAGTAGTCCACAAAAACGACAAAAATTGATTGGCCAAAGAAGAGCCATAAAGACAGAGTGGAGTATTGAGGACAAGAAAGAAATTATGTATTGTTACTATTATGTAAAAAGCTCAGAATTTCCAGACACAATGTATACAAAACGATTAAGAAATTACAGGAAAGAAAAATACATCCGCAGGAAAAACTGTCACAAGCTTCAAATAAAAATTTGCTTTCATTAATACAACAGATTTTTGAAAAACAGTATATAGATCAAGAAACTTTGATCTCTTTGGAAAAAGAACCCTCTGAGGAAGTGAGAATATAAACAACAAAACTTAGAGATATTTGAAAAATATAAAAAAGAAATATGGACATGGGAAAGAAAGAGAGATCTGATATGGTGCAATATTTATGCAAAGGAGAAAGCCAAGTTAACTAATATATAGAAGGCAGTTTCAAAGATCTTTGAAGAAAAATACAGGCAAAGGCATCCAAATATGGAAAATTTCACAATAAAACGACTAAAAGCACAAAGATTTAATGTAGAAAAGATGATTAGTAAAGTAGAAGTTAAAGAAATAGAAGATGAAGTTATGGAGTGCCTGCGAAGTGCAGGATTTAATGTAGATGGTCTAGAACAGACTATATCACAGCATGATGGAGTGAGTCCCCAGAATAAGGAAAAGCAAGAAGATCAGGAGACATGTGAAGAAGAAATATGGACAGGGGAAAGGAAAAGAGATTTAATATGATGTAATATTTATGCAAAGGAGAAAGCAAAACTAATACAAAAAGAGCAGCACCAGAGATATTTGAAGAAAAATATAGGCAAAGGAATCCGGATATGGAAAACTTTACAATACAAAAAATAAGAAGACTAAGAGGAAAAGTAGAAAAAGAGATTAGTGATGGAGAAGTCAAAGAAATAGAAATTGAGGTAATGGAACAGCTGCAAAGAGAAAGATTCAGTGTAGAAAATCAAATGCAGAAAGCACCACAACAGGATAGAGCAATGGATATCCAAATTAAGGGGAAACCAGTGGAACAGGAAGCAATAGGTCAGGTGCCATATCAAGATATTTTGGAGCCTTCCACAGGAAACCAGTATAAAAGTTCACTTGAAGCTAGACAGGAAGGAAAGGAACAGGAAACTGTGGAAACTCTGATGCAGTCAGTGTTGAAGAGTGATAGGCCAGTGAGTTTCCATATGACAAAACAACAGATGACACAGGATGAAATTGAAGAGAATATGCCACAAGAAGATGATATAGAACCATCTATAGAATGCCGGCAGGAAATGGAAAACAAGGGATGTGCCCTCAGTATGGAAGAAAAGGAGTTAAGAGAAGAGTTGCTTGATTTAATAGACAAAGACAGATATATTAAGATCAATGAGAGAAATAGACTGCAGAAGGTTAATAAAACCCCAAAAGTCAGAAGCTTGATAAAACAAATGAACACAGTAATTAGGACTGTCCATAGAGATCCATATGATATAACAGAAGTAAACAGAATATATTACTGTGCTGCTAAATTAATAACTGATAAAATTCTACCACAGGAACATAGGGTAGCGAGGGAAAGGGAGGAGGTGAAAGCGAATACCATCATGGAAATATCGAACAGAGAAAACTATAAAGAAGCTAAGACAAGAAGTATCATTGTTAGAAGATTATAGAAGCGGGAACAGATCAACAAAAATATTAGGAAAGATAGATGTGATAAAAGCAATGCGCAGTATTAGAACAGATCAGGATCTATTATGCACTATTGGAGATAAACTAAAAATTTCAAAATAGGCGGAAAGACTCAGAAGATACGAAGATAAATATAAGGGAAAAGCACTAAATAAGCAATTTACTCATGACCCAAAAAAGTTTTATAGAGAACTGGGAAATAAGGTAAAAGGAATTGATAGACCGCCGAAAAAAGAGGAAGTAGATACATTTTGGAGAAGTATGTATGAAGATCCTGTGGAACAGAACAAAGATGCTGAATGGATAGAAGAAGTAAAAGAAAGAATAAGAAGTTTAAAGGTACAGGATATGAAATAACAGCCAGAGAGATTGAAACAAAGTTGAGAAAAGCCTCTAATTGGAAAACCCCAGGCCCAGATGCAGTACCTAACTTTTGGCTTAAAGTATTAACTTCTTTACACGAGGATCTAGCCATGAGTAAGAACTATTTATATGCACACCCCAGACAGACACCATACTGGTTAACAACAGGAAAAACAATGCTCTTACTTAAGAGTGAACCTGCGAGCTACCCTAAAAATTATAGACCAATAACTTGTCTTCCAACGACGTATAAACTATACACAGGGATTGACGCCGACAGAGTTTATAGTCATTTAGAAGAAAACTCAATTATGGCAGCAGAACAAAAGGGCATAAAAGAAACTCATATGGAACAAAGGATCATTTGTTGTTAAATAAAGTTATAGTGGAGAACTGTAAGAAACGGAAGAACCTACGTAAGTCATGGATTGACTATAAAAAAAGCATTTGATAGTATCTCACATTCATGGATAAAAGAGTGCTTACAATGTATAAGGTACCTTCTACACTGATTGATTATATTACAGTAACCATGAAACAGGGGCAGACCACTTTGCAATTAAGCTATGATAAAGGACAGATTATTATCCCAGGGATAAAAATCCAAAGGGGAATATTCCAGGGCGACTCCCTGTCACCGTTGCTATTTTGCCTTGCCATTAATCCATTAAGCTATTTATTTAACATCTTAGGTCATGGCTATAATTTGGCTTCTAGAAAACAACAAAGTCTAATGACTTCTCATTTTCTCTTTGTCGATGATTTAAAATTGTGTAGCTCATCAGATGAGGAACTGAAAGCACAGCTGCAGGTTGTCAAAACTTTTTCAGATGATAGTGGAATGTCATTTGGTCTTGATAAATGTGCAAAAGCAACCTTTAAAAAAGGAAAATTGCAAGCACCAGGAAAACATCAGTTTGGGACAAGAATAGCAAGCGAGGGTATATAAATACTTGGGAATTGATGAAGGATCAGCAATAAAACATGAACAAATGCAAATAAAGCTTAGTAACGATTACTTTAGAAGACTTAAATTAATCATGAAAACAGCATTGACACCTAGGAACAAGATCCAAGCTATAAATTAGTTTACTCTTCCTGTCCTAACGTATAGTTTTGGAGTGATTGACTGGCCCCAAAAAGTGTTGGATAGATTGGATATTAAAACAAGAAGGATGCTTCATGCTCACCAAATGAGTTATAAAAATCAGTGTATACCAAGATTATATATTCCCCGTTCTGAAGGAGGGATGGGCCTCCTTGAAATTGATTACATGTATAGATCTACAATAGTGGGGCTCCACACATATCTACTGACCTCACAAGATCCTAATGTGGTGAAAGTTTTGAAACATGAGGAGAATAAATTTAAGATGACATCTCTGCTTAATTTAGCAGAAGCATATCAACGTCAAGCAGGAATGGAAATAAAACCAGAAGTGGATAAAAACCAGGCAGCAACTGAATGTGGTAAAAAACAAAAGAAAGAATATAAAGTGAAGGACCAGATGAGAAGGCAAGAAATGTGGAAAAAACATAAATATAGTTGCAAGTACAGAAAACTTCTGGAAGAGCCTCATGTTGATCAATAACGAATGCAGGAATGGTTAAGGAGAAGTGAATTTACATCAAGAAATGAAAGGTTAATATTGGCAGCCCAAGATAGTTGGCTACGTACATGCTGGTTTATTAAGTCCATTGAACATGTGGGAGAAGCAGACATATGTAGGTTTTGTGGAACCGAATTGGAAACAGTCACACACCTTATTGCTTGTTGTGACTCTCTAATGGCAGAGGGACTGTATACTGAAAGGCATAATAATGTGGCAAGATTGTTACACTGGAGATTGTGCAAACATTATGGTATCAAAGTGGCTGAAAAACACTGGAAACAGCCACAGAGAATCATAGAAAATGATGAAGTTTACATCACTTAGGATCATCCAGTACCAACAGTCCAAAAGATAGATGCTAGAAAAGCGAATATAGTGGTCCAAGAAAAGAAGACAAAAGTAGCATTGATCACTGAAATTGCCACACCTAGTGACTACAGTGTCTTGCGTACAGAGAGACACAAAGTCATAAAATACCTCAATCTGCAGGCAGAAACGAGAGCCATGTGGAAGAAAGATACCCAGCCAGTCCCAATAGTGGTAGGAGCAACTGGTCTTATAAAAAATAATTTACAATCGAATTTAGATATGTTACCAATTCATGTAACACCATAAGAATTGCAGAAGGAGTCATTACTGGGCACATTGCGGGTGCTGCGAAGAGCACTTTTGGCTAACATCAAAGAGTGAAACAACACTAGTTTCATGAACTTTAATCATATTTTGACTTAGGAATGAGGTCCATTCCCATCATGGTATTAGAAACCCAAAAGAGTTGGAGAAATTAAAAACGACAAAATGAATATACAAGCATTGCATTTATTTCAATAAAACCCTTTTCACTCTTATTTCCTGGTACCAGGATTGTGACATGACAGCAGTCAAATTTCCAGTGATCAAAAGCTTTGATGTATTCCATGACCTATTCAAACACAGAAAAATGCTGCATTTATAAACAGCAGTACACTATTACACTTTAAAATTACAATTCTTTAAAGGGTGAGGGGTGCAAACACATAATATGCTGCAAGTATACAAACTATTACACAGACTTAAAATTACAGTTCTGTAAAGGTGCGGGTGGTGACCTTTCTGGGAGGTCTTTCTTATTGCATTTATTTAATGTATTTATTGTCCCACTGCCTCAGATTATTGCTTGTTGTTTTATCTCCAGAAATATGTTTACAGAAAGGTGGGGGGTGCAGGGGGGGCTAAAGAAATTACTGTGCAAAATTATAGTAAAGAAAGACGGGGGTGCAGGGGTTATGGTTAGGGTTTTGGCATTTCTTGAAATAATTCACTGTTACAGTTACTTGAAAATAGTGTTTTTCATCCTCCACAGATTATTTTCCTCTGCAGTTTCATACCAGCTGTAGATTAGGAATTATTTGCAAAGTGTGCCACTGTAAATTACTTCATGTTCATCTTGGGTGAAACAATGAATATTCACCATGTCAGTGGATAATCTACATGGCTTGTCACTCAGCCGTGTTTTCCATGCAACGTCACATGGGCTTGTCCTGTCAATCATGTAGGCCACACCCATTCCTGCACGAAAATCGTGTTGGGGTAATGTTCTAATACAAAGCCGAAAAGCGAGCAGGAAGTAGAACTCTTGACTGGAATTCGTGATGAGTTTGCATTATATGCAGCATCATTTTACATGAGTCGTTTCCATGTGCATGGTGTAAAGTCATAAATTCAAGATGTACAGCTGCAGTACAATGGCCTGCATAATGCCTTATGCATCATATGTAAATGAGTTAATAAAGCGATGTAAATGAAGAAGCGCAATTAAATGAGTCACTAAAGAAATTTAAATGAAGAGATCTAAAAAAGGTGGTGCAAGTCTTAGACAAATATGCAGCACCTTGTAGACCTGTCTGCATGCCTATATAAATATGAACGGTACACCAGAAACTTAACTGGTGTATGTTAGAAAAAAATGTTAGTACTGGCAATTTGTGCTCAGCACCACCTTTTTTGCTCTGACCATAGGTGTTAGTAACCCAATGATAAATTGTGGTGCACCATGGTTGCAGTGTCACCTTAGACCTTGTCTTAAACACCATAACCTGACTGACCAAAAGCAACTGACAAGTTTCATGTGGATTGTGACATGATAAGTAGTCTGTCTGGTAGATATGTATCATTAACCATATGCTGAATCAAGAGTAATATGCAATGTTCCCATCCCTGTGGAGCCCAAGGTTTATGTAGCATTTACCATCTTAGCTGCTGGGACATTTCAGTCATTAATCGGAGACTTGATAGGTACACTGCAAACTTCAGCCTTTCAAAAATGTATCAAGTTTCTCAATATTGTACTTCTGAATTTGGAAAACCATAGCTTGTTTTTCCAGAACAACACAGAAGAGAGCCATGACTAATGAGTGTCTTTTAAAATATCACACTTCTCCCTGAGGTGCGCCAAAGATTACACCCAAGTAGCAAATAAAGGCCCCACCTGAAAAGAAAGAGATGCCATTCTCTGAGCTGCTAGCTAGTCTGTGATGTTGAGGTAATCCTCAAAAGTGTGTGTGTGTGTGTGTGTGTGTGTGTGTGTGTGTGTGTGTGTGTGTGTGTGTGTGTGTGTGTGTGTGTGTGTGTGTGTGTGTAAGTTTAGCAAAATAGAAATTGAGTATGTAACCACTAACAATCCTCTCAAATATTTTTGATGTGTTGCAGGTGATACTGGATAACTCCATGGTATGCAGGCTGACTCCTGTTCATTTTCCTGAAGGCATGGCTGAAATGACAGACAACATTGCACATGGTAAGGCAAGTAATGTCATAGAATGTGCCTTTAATGCCCTTAAGACACACTTCACTGCAGGGGATGGGAAGTGTAAAAGTGTATTGATCATATATGTAGAATAAAGATAATTTCTTCTGTTTTTATAGAGGTGGGTGTCTAGATTAATATCCCTGACTTAAGCTATAGACATTTTTTTAAGCAAATAGATTTGAAAAATTAGACAAAATGATGAAAAACATGGAAATGGTACAGTTGCAATCAATAATCTTGCAAAGGTTCTTTCATACAGTTGTGAAATTACTTAATTTTTATTTTTCTCATTACCAACTGATTTTATTTGGAGATGAACAGTAATTAATTATGAGGATTCTGAACACTGAGTGTTAGAGTGTAATTAAAATTTAAAGTCACACTCACAAACGATTCAGTAAAACTTTTTTTTTTCAAAAAGATCTTTATTGAATTATCACTTGTAACATTTTCAAATTTACATTTATATAAAAGTAATTAAAACATATTAACAAGTTCACATTTACAAACATTACACATCACATATATTGTTCTATGCAATCTAGTCAATCCATTACATACATTCAATTCCTGTCTTCTCTTAAACCTCATTCCTTCTCCAAAACATTGTCTGCAAGTATTATTCCCACAATTTCCATTTTTCTAGGTACTTTACTCCTACCCTTTTATAAAGATCACACTTCCTGTTGTTTTATCTGTGTTAAAATATTCAGTACTTCAAGTATGGGTAGTTTAGTCTTTGATTTCCATTTTTTACTAATTGCTTTTTTGGCAAAGCCTTTCTATAGCTAGGCAATTCAGATCCTGTTTCCCGACTCACAAAAATAATTTCCTTTGTTACACTCATTTGCTCACCCAGTCTTCATGACATAGTACTCCGAATGGAATTTCTAAAGTCTGATAACTCATTACACTCCGAAAACACACGCTCCCATGTACCACTTTCTTTCTCACTTCACCTCCAGCATTTGACGTCTACCTGGGGAAAATTCTTGGAGTCTGCTTGTGGTGTAAAAGTACCTATGTAAACACTTCCAGACAAAAATCATAAATTCTAAATCTTCTATACTTTGTTGCATATTTGAGAGCCATACATATGTTCTCCCATTGTTTCTTTGTGAATTGCTTACCTAATCTCTGTTCCCAATCTTTTCTGACCTCCTCTGATTTCGTTATCATGCAATATTTATATGTCCTACTAATTATCCTTTTTTAACACCAGCTTCAGGTCTAGATTCAAATAAAAACTCAGCCAGTGCAGGTCTTTCGTTTAGGATTCCCCCTAAACATTTCTCTTTGTCTATACTCTGATATCAATCCCTGATAGAGAAGACAATATCTAGCTTGCAAGTCCATATGTCGTTCATAGGTTCATAGGTTCATAGGTAGGTACTAGGCTATTGGCCCTAGCTCCCATACAAGCCTAGCCAAAATATGTACCCTGGCTTTCGCCACCCAAGAAAATTATTTTCCTGTGCCCCTGTCGAGCAGAGCCACAGAAGTGATCCCTAGGGTGAATTTCCCATTTTCCATCCAATCATCAAGATTTTTCTTGAAGAATGCTAATGAGGAGCTCTGTTTGACATAGATAGGTAGTCTGTTCCAGAGTATGGAAAGTCTCTGGGACGGGAATCTATCCCTTCAGCATGTTCTGTTTATTGTGATGACAAGGTTTAGGTCCCTAGAGTGTGTAGCTCGGAGGGATTGGGATTTATTTAAGTGGAGCATGTCCAACAGCTCTGGGTTTGACATAGCTTTGTATGTTAGGCAGAGATCGCCCCTGAGTAGGCGATATATGATGGAGTAGAGCTGTAGTTTTTTGAGACGGTCTGCATAGGGCATCTGTTTGAGGCCAGTAATCCTCTTTGTGAGGTATTTCTGTGGTCTTTCCAGTTGTTGTAGATGTCTTGTGAGGTATTTCTGTGGTCTTTCCAGTTGTTGTAGATGTCTTGTGAGGTACATACCAAAAGGGACGTTGTACTCTATAATGGGTCTAATGAGTGATGAGTAGAGGGGAACAATGACCTCTTTTTTTCTGGATGAGAATCCTTTTGTGATGAGATGAGCCATGTAGAAGGATTTCCTGACCACTGTGGCGATGTGATTATCAAAGGAAAGACTACTGTCCACCTGTGTCCCAAGGTCTCTTATCACATTTTCGGCATTAAGTAGACTACCAGCTATGTGGTAGTTTCAAAGGAAAGACTACTGTCCACCTGTGTCCCAAGGTCTCTTATCACATTTTCGGCATTAAGTAGACTACCAGCTATGTGGTAGTTCATGGGTACAGAGTTTTTACCAAAGGGGATGACAATACACTTTTTGGCATTGAGCTTCAGGCCATGGCTCTGACACCAGGTATTTGTCTCAGTGAGGCCCTTTTGTAGTTTGTCCACATCGTTAGGAGTTTTGATTATGGCTCCTAGTTTGCAGTCATCTGCAAACTTTGTTAGCCAAAGACCTTCTGTGTTGGCCTGCACTTCAGAGAAGTAGATACCAAACAGGAGAGGACCCAGGACTGAACCCTGTGGTACTCCACTTGTCACCAGTCTGATGTAAGATTTGGAATCCGCTACTTTCACAGTGTGGGTTCTGTCCATGAGCCAGTTGGCAACCCATCTTGTGACATAGGGATTTATACCTAGTTTAGTGAGCTTATCTATAATTCCAGAGTGGGGGATGGTGTCAAAAGCCTTGGCGAGATCTAGATAAGCTGTGTGAACCATTTTACCCTCATCTATGGCTTTGGTGACTGCTTCAAAGAAGTCTATCGGGTTTAGGAGACATGATCTGCCTTTTACAAATCCAAACTGGGTAGTGTTCAGAGTTTGGAGATTACCAATGTCTTTGTTTATGAGTTCCACAATGATATGTTCCATGGCCTTGCAGACCAGACTCGTCAGGCTAATGGGGCGGTAGTTCCCGGGGTCCGTCATGGCTCCCCCTTTGTGGAGTGGGATAACCTAGGTCTCCTCATTTTCTTTTACTTTTCTCTCTCTAATTTTTTGTTCTCAATGCCTTTGTTCCTTTGCCAGCTTCCTCCAGTAAATTCCAGCCCCCCTCTCACGTATTCTCTGTACCGCTAATTGCAGTCATCCCTATTGGCAAAATCTTCTTTCTCCATTGCTACTGTATGAATATAATATTCTGCATGAGTGTTGTTACTCTCCTTAAGGATCTACATCAAAGACCCCACTCTTTCCTTATTTCCTGAATTTCCTCCACTACAACAGCATGCTTTTCCACTTTGAATTGTAGCTTTCTGCTTGTGTTATGCATAAGAGTCTTAACTGTGTAGCTTTAAACATCCCTTCAATTCAGGTAATCCTTAATGTCCTTGTTCTGTTAGAAGGATCAACTTATCCCATTTGACTCTTGCCCTCCTCCCCTTCCAGATAAAACCCTTTAACCCTTTATTAATCACTATCCATGACTTCTCCTCTGGTTGATAATAATATAATTGTCCTATGTATAAAACTAAAGGGACTAAAAACATTTTTACTGCTTGCATCTTGGTATCCATACCCAAAGGCAAGAGCTTCCAGTTTCTCAGTTTTTGTATTATCTTTTGTTTAGTCTCTTCCCAAATATCCTTAGCTTCCATAACAACATTCTTTTGAACCCATACTAGTGAAAAATAAATTATATTTGAAAATGTCAGAACTGAATGTTATAGAAGCAATTGCATCCCTAGCAGCCTTAGTCCTTTAATGCATGTGCAGTTTTTTCTTGAGCTAAAAGTTATTGTTTACTGAAAGCATGCAAGATTTTTTTCACATCTTGCATGGGAATAGCGATAAGAAATGAACAGATAGCAATTGGTGTAAGTGGAATCACAAGCTCTAACAAGCATTTTAGCATGGGTAACCTTAATTTTAATATAGGTAATTTCTGTGGGTACAGCTGTCAGTTTGGGCCAACTGCTGACATCTAGAAATATAAGCTTTGATTTTTGAAACTGTGCATAGCTGTGTAAGTTAAAAGATGGTGGGGATCTAAAAATCTATTTAGTTTTTGTTTGTTTGTTTGTTTATTTGGCTGCTTTCTTGAAGCAAAAGGATTTGAAAATATAATATGGAGTGGAATTTAGATGAGGAGAAGCAACTACACAAGAGATTAGCCTGCTAAACATTAGTGTGTGCACCTTCCCCATGTAAGCTCCTTCAGGTCTCAGCCAATTAAATGATCTTGGTCATCTGAGTCATAGACATTATTCCTCTGCACCATGGACGTAACCAATACAGGAGCTCAATCCACACTCCAGCATTCCTGGGGAAAGTATCATGCTTCCCTTGGATTGTAATTTTCCTTACATGATAAGCATGGAGTAGTACCACCAAAATTTGGAACCAGGGTGGTCCATCTTTTTTTGTTCCCATTTTATACACTTTCATGCTACTACAGGAATCCCCCCCAAAACAAATGGCTGTTAGGATAGTGAATATTTTTGGAGGACCTGAACACCTACCAACTGTCTGAATGCTTGACTCTGCCCATTTGTTCCATACTAGATGAGAGGTTATTACAGGGTAATCTTCATGTAGGCACCCATTCTGAGTTTTCTGTTTATGCTCTGATATCCCCTCTGCATCCAGTATAGCACTTGGAGAGTGGTGTGCAATGTGTGCAATTTGTGACCATCACCCATTTATGTGAGTGATGTGGACCTCCACTAGCTCACACTTCATCTGTGACAGACTAGTAGCTAGTTTGTACTATTTCTTCAGTCTCTGGTGCTGATTATTTAGTGGTAAATACTCCACAGGACATAATCATAATCCTCTGGAATTTCTAAAGATCCCACTTCTGGTTCCTTTATCTCCTTTATGGCATTAATGATTTAAGTTACAGTTGGTATAGATTCTGATTTCCAATTTCTAGTATTGTTTTTGGCAGTCAATAGCATTAAACTTAGTAAGGCCTTATTATATCTGGCCAATTCAGATCCCATATCCTTGCTCAAAAAAATAATTTCCTTAGTTGTAGCCATTTGCTCTCCCAACATTTCTGACAGGGTTTTCTATTGGGGATTTTTAAAATCTGCCAAATCATTACATTCCTAAAAATATGCTCCCACTTGCCTCTCTCTTTCATACATGTTCCAAACATTGGCAACATGACTACATACTAGAATACCACCAAACACAGTGTGACTTCTAGGTTGTTTAGCAAGTTTTCTGCCAATGAATCCAGCATTTATGAGAAGCTGATACCAGTCCAGAAATTTGTGTAGTAGTGAAGGACAGATTTGATGCAACAGCTTGTTTGTGTCTTTCGGCTTTTCCCGGTTAGGGGTCGCCACAGCGGAACTCCGGTCCGCTAATGATTGGCAGTAGAGTTTTACGTGCTGGCTTGCCAGGCCTAACGCACAACCTTCAACGAAGGAACTCCCGTTCACGCATGTCGCCACACAGAAGACGCTCCAACTGAGAATCGAACAGGCAACGTCTAACTGTAAGGCGACAACGCTACCGCAGCACCACCACTGCAGTCTAAAAAGTCCAAATAAGAAGCAGGAAATACAGTTTATACTTGAATGGCGGTCAGGTGAGATTCATTAGTAAGTCACATTGATGGGACCTACAATTAATACATTTAGCACTTTTTTTCATAGGTTCATAGGTAAATATTAGGCTAACTGCCCTGAAGGGCCATTTTAAGCCTAGCCAATAACCAGAGGTCAGAATCAAATCCTGTACCATGTGTCTATGACGTGAAGACCTTACTCACCATACTTATCTCTGTGGACAGAGCAGTGTATGGGATGCTGCTGCCATCAAACATTTTAGAACATTCTACAAATATCTTAATATTAGATTATAGTGGATAATGAAGAGAAAGTAGGCTATAATCATTTGCAAACTCCCAGTATTGAAAATAAGTTGTGTGGTTAGAGAATTGTCCAGAATTACACCCAGGGATTTAATGATGGAGTTGCATTGTTTTTGAGTACCACTCTCAGTATAGATGGTCATGAAGGAGATTAAATGGTGTGACAGCTGTTATACAAGGCAGTGTAGTGCAATGTATAGTGCAGTTTGTGTTTAAGAATTCCACAAAGTAGACGTGCATGTCCAATATCACTTGATGCTGTTCGATTGCTGATGTAATAATAAAGCATGTGGCTGTATACCTGTTATATCCTGTTTGTATGTATCTGGCCTACAGATACATATACAGGTGGGTAACACTATTAAGTGAGTTTTACTCCAGAATCCACAATGGTACTTTAACAAAAAATGAGCTGTGATATCCCAGCACAAAAGAATAATTTCCTTAGTCGCAGCCATTTGCTCCTCTAATGTTTCTGTCTTAGAAACCTGCAGTGATTCTGGTAATGTAACAAATTTAGGAAATATGAAAAAAAGCAGCAGAGCACGACCCAGGAACACAGATTTAATAAGAAAAATGTTGTAAGCACAAAACACGCTCAGTGTCTCACCTTCTTCAGACAAAATTACAAGCCAACTAGCTAGCACTTTATATCATCAGTAATCAATCAATTTAAATTAAATTAGTACTCCTTATCTAATTAAATACATCTAATTCTGAATGCAACAGTTTTTAAAAAGATAGCAGATTAAAACATAACAAACCTATGAGCCTGTTTTTAATGTTATTTTAAAATGTTTAAAAACTGTTTAAATCTATTTTAATCTATTTTAATCTATTTGAATCATTTGATGCACAACACACAATAAATATAAAATCATAAAAATATATTATTACCGCAAACAAAGACATGTTGCCACACATTTATCACCTTTCAGTGGACATCACTTAGAACAATAGATAGCTTGCCTGGCTGCCGGATGGCCAGCTGCTTTCCGCGAATTCTCCCGCTAAGGCCACCTTTGTTGTTCTCCTTTAAGTTCACAGTTTTAGGTAGAATTCTGGTGGACAACAAAGGTGGCCCTTGGCAAATTCACTTGGAAATAAATGAATTCGTTTGGCAGCTACGTACATGTGCATATACTCATCCAGGCTTAAATGAATTTGTATCTATTGCCTGTGTTCTAAAATTATTATCCACTAAAAGGTAGTAGTTTAATGTGCAGCATGTTGTCTTTTTGTATAAATTGATGCATATATCCCCATAGATAAAAACATGGCAACAAGTTTTGTTCCTTGTTTTAAACAAATTAGGTTTATTAACCAATAGGTTTATTAACCAAAAGGATGAAGGTTGTTTGGTTTGGGATTATGTAACTATCTCTTTTAGATGGTTTTAAATTTAGTATGATGTTGTTATAATGATATTAATATATAATATTTTTAAACACATCTCAGTTATTAATAAAGTGTATTTTACATAATATTTATACATTTATATACACATACTGTTATATTTA